>NC_080179.1:75255335-75547835 GCF_950295315.1 Erinaceus europaeus | reverse complement strand
ACAGCTTCATCACTCAGAAAGCTTTTCCCGTCGGTGGCTTGAACCTGAGTACTCGCACATTGTCGAGGGCGTATGACATTCCTGACTTTTTGCTGACTTCTCTAAGTAGCGAAAGGGGCGTTCTCAGAAGAGAGCAGGTGGAGAACCAGCTGAATAGAGATGTTTGGGTTTCAGGGAAAAATAATAAAGGGAGAAAGGATTTTATTACTGGGATAGAGGGAACCGCTCCAGGTTTTCAACTCCTCCTAGCTGAAGTATCAGAATAGTCTGTCCACTGGGACATTTTCTAGGCATCTGAGCACACCAGTCGAAGGAGGTTTGAACATGTATTTGGGTACTGTTTGATAACAAGTTAGTGGGCTGTCGGGAAGGCCATGACTTAATTTTCCTAAGTTTTTCTTTGCAAAAGTACATCATGACTGTTCCAACAACCTAATAGTTATGTGGAAGAGCTCTTTTTTTTTCTCCCTCTTTCTCTTTGCTTCTTTCTTCCTTCCTTCCTTCTTTCCTTATTGATTTAATAATGATCAACAAAACTGAAGGATTAGAGAGGCACAGTTCGCACCACCAGAGTTCTGCATCCCATCCCCAGCATTGACAGCTTTCCCATTCTCTATCCCTCCGGGAGTTTGGACCCAGGATCACTATGGGCTACAGAAGGTGGAAGGTCTGGCTCCTATAATTGCTTCTCTACAGGACATGGGCTTTGGCAGGTTGATTCATACTCTCACCCTGTTTCTATCTTTCCTTGTAGAGGTGGGGCTCCAGGACACATGGGTGAGGTTGTCTGCTCAGGGAAGTCAGGTTGGCGTCATGGTAGCACCTGCAGCTTGGTGGCTGAAAAGCATTAAGGTATAAAGCAGAACAAATTGTTTAATAATCAGGAACCTAGAGGTAAGAATATAGCAGATGAGGTTTGGGGTCTCCATTTTGAAAAAAGCTAAGAAGTCTATTTTAGGTATATTCCAAGGGGCCCGTGACTTTACTGATTTTTACCTGAGCCCAACAGCGTACATGCAAGTGGGCTAAAGGTATTGTCTGGGGAGATGGTGTCAGAGTTGGAAATAGAACTAGAAAGCTGGATCAGGAAGAGAGTAGCTCCCAAATATGGGAAAAGTATAAAATTAACTATGAAATTACCATTAACTGTAATCCCCACTCATCTGGTCTGGGGCCCATATTCAGCACAGGAGCCTGTTTGACCTCTGCCTCCCCGCAGGTCTGAGCTCGCAGTCCCTGGACAGAGAGAGCTAGGAACATTCTAGGTTGCACTCGTTTCAGGACCTGGTGGAAGAACTCTTTTAATTCTACTGGGGAAAAATCCATCCTTTGCGCCGAGTGGTTTCTAAACGAGATTATAACTTTTCTCCTTTACTATTTCTTGCTTGGGTTTAATTAGAAATAGTTGAAAATGCCGGCTCATATATATATTTGGTAAATCCCTTCATAATATTCCCTTTGGAGCAGTGACCTAAGAAGCAGTACTAGGTTACTTTTTATTTTTATTTTTTGGTCAGTTTGAAGCTGTGTGGAAGTACAAAGGCATGACTTTGGTTTTTACTTTGGGACACCAGTGGAGGGATGGCATGACTTAATGCCACACAATATAGGGCTAGACTTTAGATATGTATTGAAAGTAGAACTGGTGATAAGAGACCCGAGCAATGGAAAGAACCGTCATTATTGACTGAAGATGGGAAGAACCCTTGCCCTTTTTTAGAAATGCAAGTTAGAATAACAAACACACGAAAATGTATATTTCAACATTTAATGTAAGAGTGGGCGATCTTTTTTCCTACCAGCAGACATTTGGATATTTATAACGGCGTTCGCCGGCCATATAAAATTACCAGTTTAACAGCACTTAATATTGCTATGAAAAAAAGTTGTTACCTTGACAGAGCCAGGCCAAATGACTGTGCTGGCTTTATGCAGCGCACAGCCTGGATGTTCTCGATCCCTGATTTAGAGGGTGGCGTTATGAATGGTAGACTTGAGAAGCCTTGTCTAAAAGTAGGGAAGAGAGCAGGCAAGAGAGGCCGCCTGGCATAAGAGCAGTACTGCAAGGGAGAGGGTCTGCTGATACTTAAATACTTGAATTAAATACTTGATTTTACAATGTTAAGGTCACTGGTGATTTTGAATGTAGCCGTTACAGTAGATTGGAGAGATCAGATGTCTGGCGTGAAGGGGTTTGGACTGTAGAAGTGAAGACATTAGAGACACTAAGTCTAGTCTCGCTTTCTGCTACGTTTGTTCTTGTTGGAAACCTAGCTGTGTGATAATGTGGAGAGTGCGTCAGAAATTGTAGGTTTTTTATATCTTTTTCTTAAAAATGAGACTTCATATTAATAGCATGATCTAAGGTGTTGAGAATGACTTAGGAGAAGGAAACAATATGGGGAGAGGGAGACTTGCTAGACTGTGCGAGAGGCAGAGATTTCAAGTGCATGCTTGAAGGCAGAACAATTTGAGGTTATTGGAAAGGACAGTTATTTCAGTAGTTATTCTCATTAACTGGTTTACACAAATCATGCATCATATACATGTGTGATGAAGCATATTTGGGGCATTTAATCTGGAATATATCAGAAATAAGTACTGAGAATGAGTATTAATGTGAGTAGGATAGACAATTCACTCATTTTGTAACAACTTTGTTGAGATAAAGTTCAGGTACCACGGGTCTCATTTTTTCCTTTTTTTTAACTCGAAACCAGGGTTATCATTGGAGCTTTATGCCGTCACAGAGAATCTACCACTCCCAGGGGCCATTTTCACACACACACACACACACCCCCCCCCCCACCATTACTGACTTCATTTGAAACCTGTTAAATGCGTTGCTCACTGTTACGCAACACTTGATGGGAAGGACTTTGGCAGCGTCTCACAAAACTCCTAACATTTACTTTTGGCCCTGCGATTTCTCTTTGTAAACTTTACTGTGAAGATTGGCCTCCAGCAATACAGAGTACACCTGGACATTGCAGACTATTTGTATTTGTATTTGCAAAATGTTGGAAGCAATCTAATGTCACTGTAGTGGGATGACTAAATTGACTGGTATGAATCGTAACTGAAGCCTTGTGTTTGTAACTTGCACACATTTCATTGCTATAGATCTCGCTTTTTTGAGCTACATTGGATTCTGCAGTAAGTATATGAAGTAGCAGTGATAATTAGATGCATGAGAATGAGCTTTCCAGTAGATGAATATAGTTAAAAGAAAAAAATGCATACCTGGTTCAATACAGGCTACCATGCGTAAGGACCTGGGTTCTAGCGCCTGTTTCCCATGTGTAGGGGACATTTCATGAGTGATGAAACAGCTCTGCAGGTTATCTATTTCTTCCTCTCTACTTACTCCACCTTTTCCTATTCTTACCCCATCCCCTCTCAATTTCTCTCTGCCCTATCAAGTAAAATAGAAGAAAAAGGGGGAAAATGCTGCTGAGAGCTTTGTATCCATAGTGCTGGCACCAAGCCCCAGTGATAACCCTATTGGCAATTAAAAAAAAAGAATTTAAGGGGAGTCGGACGGTAGCGCAGTGGGTTAAGCGCAGGTGGCACAAAGTGCAAGGACCGGCGTAAGGATCTCGGTTCGAGCCCCCGGCTCCCCACCTGCAGGGGAGTCGCTTCACAGGCGGTGAAGCAGGTCTGCAGGTATCCGTCTTTCTCTCCCCCTCTCTGTCTTCCCCTCTTCTCTCCATTTCTCTCTGTCCTATCCAACAGCAACGACATCAACAACAATAACTACAATGGTAAAACAACAAGGGCAACAAAAGGGAATAAATCAATATTTAAAGAAATAACAATTTAAGTGGGGTTGGGCGGTAGTGCACTGGGTTAAGTGCACACAGTGCCAAACACAAGGACTGGTGCAAAAATCCCGGTTCAAGCCCCTGGCTTCCCACCTGGGGGGGGAGTCACTTTGCATGCAGTGAGGTAGGTCTGCTGGTGTCTTTCTCTCCTCTCTGTCTTCCCCATCTCTCTCCATTTCTCTCGGTCCTGTCCAACAACAGCAATGGGGAAAAGTTGGCCACCAGGAGCAGTGGATTTATAGTACAGACTTCGAGCCCCAGTGCTAACCCTGGAGGCAAAAAACAAATAAATAAAATAAATTTAGGAGATACCAGATAAAGGCAAGGATATGAAGCTATTGCTGATAATATGATACTTATCCTATCTGTTTTAGCTAACATCAAACCGAGTTCTCTGGGTACCACATACTTTTTATACAAACCCTAGAAACGTGTATTTCTAAGGGAATACATCTGTTAACATCATTTTATGAAAGGCTATTGTAAGATGCTTTGTAGAAAGGAAATCAACCCCGAAATTGTTGAATGCCACTTACTTATTTTGAATGTGTATTTTCCCTGTGTGCACAAGTGTGCTAGGTGACTTGGCTCGTGCCGTGTCTTCTCTGGTGGTGTGGTGTCTCCCGACAGCATGGATTCATCACCCTCTCAAGCCGCAGGTCGTCCTCTGCACAGGCTGCTGCAGCCGGCTCAGCCGCTGTCTCCTGCGTGCACACGACTTCCAGTCTCACTGTTCTCCAGTCACGTTTCTCTGTTACTGTGACTGTCTCACCACATCTGTTTTCATGTGGATGGGCCTTGCCTTTTATGTACAGCTTAGTGCTGGATACGCGGGAGATAGTTGGGTAACTTCTTGAATAAATTATAACCCAGTTTCCCAATGCTTAGAAATAGAGGCTTGTTTTAGATATTTTTGGAAGACAGATTTTTTCACTTTTGTCAGTTTAGAGCTGTACGTTCTGTATACTCAATACTAAAGAAACTCAAATTAACGACTCATCTAATAGCATGGTTTTATAAAAACCAGTTGATAAGATCACTTACCAGCTTACAGAAATACTCCTGGAACTTTTTAAAGCAGGAATTTACTGTATCTAATTTTTTCTAATTCTAACTTTAGATATTCATTCATTCATTCATTCATTTTTGGCTCACTGCTGAGCTGCTTCCTGGTCTCTATCAAATGTTTATTGAATGTCAACTGATCTCTTAGTTCTCAGGTAGCTTTTAGAGACACATAAGTACATGGAGCTCATTAAAAGTGTCTTATAGAATAAAGAAAGTAAAATGTTAATATGTTGAATACAACATTTTAAGATTTTTTATCGGTAAAACAGTTATTGCAGCTAATATAATCAAATTTAAATAAAATGTTAACATTTAAATAGGTCAAAAACGGATTTGGAGTCCTTATGCTTAATACATATTTGAAGTTTAAAATTCTATTAAATTAGATGTGACTACATCTAATACAAGTACATAGATTTTAAAAAGCTCAAAAATTAGCATATTGAATGGCACCGATTAACTAACAATTGAATATTTGCTTTTTTCATTTTTGTGAATGAAATAGCCATCTAAGTCAGTTTGAGACAAGTTTGCAAAGCAGATCAGTAAATATGAAAACACATTAGCATTTAATAATTTTAAGCATTTATTTTATTACATGAGACAGAAAGAAGGACTGCGTCAGGGCTGGGAAGTCACCCAGCTGCTTGAGCGCACGTTACAGTGCACAAGGACCTGGGTTTGAGCCCCTAGTCCCCACCTGCAGGGGAGAAACTCTGTCTGTCTCCCTCTCTATCGCTCCCTCCCCTCTTGGCTTCTGGCTGTCTCTAATAAATATAGCTAATAAAAGAAAATGTTAAAAAAAAAAAAAGGGAATCTCAGTTGGTGCATGAAGTTATCAGGCAGGAACTGAACTGGAAACAGCTGATGTTCTACTAGTTTGGCTATTTCCTACCGTGAATTTCTGCTTAAACTGCTGTGTATACATATTAAACCCCTGTATCCACAACTCGGTTATATGAAGCATTGAAACACTTCAAAGAATACATTCTCTGTAGGAAAGAAATGAAGCAGAGATCTTTTGATTCATAATTTAAATGAACTTATTCCATATCTGAGGGTTAAACAGTTCTGAACCAAATTGTTGAAAAATTCTATCTTCATCTTATACTTAGTTATCACGTTTTCTTGCAGTAGTTATGCATTCTGAACTATTTCGGTATAGGGATTGGGGTAGACGATAGATGTTTTATATGCAGTATTCTGGGCTTACAATATGATTCCAGCTCCTAGTTTAATAACTAAGAATAGAGTGACTACAGAGTATGAAGGTTATCGATATGAGAGCATGCTAACTCAAAAAGTAAAGCGTTGTTGTCAGTGACAAATGATTGGCATTAGCATTTGTAGTAACATTAAGAGTATGGAAAATTCTTAAGATTCAACATTTCTCACTCAGTTCTTTCCTGTAATATATATTAGGTGCTCTCTTGTTCTCTTTCCTCCCCATGCTACTATTTTGGTGCTGCTGCTTACCTAAGTCTAGACCAAGCCTTTCTTTGTTAAAAAGGAAACTAATGTATATTAAAAAGAGGTGAGTTAAGTCCTGAACCTTAATTGTGGCTACAACCTCTCTCCCTCCTGAACTTGTTTTTTTTTTGATCCCCAGCTTTATTGCTGGGGCTCGGTGTCTGCACCATGAACCCACTGCTCCCGGAGGCCATTGTTTTCTCTTTTGTTGCCTTTGTTGTTTATCATTGTTGTTGTGATTGTTACTGTTGCTGGATAGGACTCAGAAATTGAGAGAGGGGAAGGGAGGGGAGAGACAGACACCCGCAGACCCGCTTCACCGCTTGTGAAGCGACGCCCCCTGCAGGTGGGAAGCCGGGGGCTCAAACCGGGAGCTTTCAGCCGGTCCTTGGGCTGTGTGCCATCCATGTACAGCGCCTACCTTTTTTTCCCCTTTACCAGCGCATGTTCAGCTCCAATAAATGGCGCTGTGAGAGACTTTGGAGCCCAGGCGTGAGGGTCTGTTCGCATCACCATTATGCTGAGTCCCCTCCGCCTTCTCCCTCCTGAACTTACAGAAATGTCATGTGTAGGGAAGCAGACAGCTATATAGAAGTTATATCTAGGGAGTCGGGTGGTAGCACAGCGGGTTAAGCGCACAAGGACCGGCGTGAGGATCCCGGTTCGAGCCCCCGGCTTCCCACCTGCAGGGGAGTCGCTTCCCAGGTGGTGAAGCAGGTCTGCAGGTGTCTGTCTTTCTCTCCCCCTCTCTGTCTTCCCCTCCTCTCTCCATTTCTCTCTGTCCTATCCAACAATGATGACATCAAGAACAACTACAACAATAAAACAACAAGGTCAACAAAAAGGAATAAATATAAACAAAGAATAAGTTATACTTAAATATTAAAAACACTAGTCACACTTACCTTATCCCCTAGTCACACTTACCTTATCCCCAGACTGAGATTGGATTTGTTTTAAAACCCACAATTTCTTGAATTTTAAAAACGGAATCAGTCTTGTGTACTGTATACTATGTCACATAGACCAGGGGACTCTATGGCAGAACCTGTAATCAGACACACCTGTATTTCTTAATTGAAACATATTAACATACATATTGAATCGGATAAGTGAGAGCTAAAATTTCATTTCAGATCAGATTTTACCACTAAGTTATGCGAAACTTTAGTTTTCAGAACTTTTTGGATTTTAGTGTTTTTGAGCAAGGGATTATGGTCTTTGCCTAGGTGGTTTTTTTTGTTTTTTTTTTTTAAATATTCCTAAGGCTTTGTAGAAGGTATTCCTCTGATGAGGAGATAAATTGTTTTTCTTCTTCTGACCTTTGTAAACCATGCGTGTTAATTTCAGATGACTATAAAAATACATGTATGTGCATGAACACACATTTAAGAGAGGAGAGAGAGAGTATAGTAGTGGTAGGTGGTGGTGATGGTGACTGGGAAAGGGAACTGGATCCGTTTATTGATAGCTTTGTCTCATTCTTGTGCTAGATTTGGTAACTAGGTGTAACAAAAAGCCTGAGGTGTACCTTTTTCATAGTCGTGTCAGTATTTAAATTTATCACTGGCAAATGCTTGACGGATTAAAAAAAAGATCCTGTGTAAACTTTCAGTCAGCACCGTGTACTATAAAAACGGTAGTTAACAATTTAAACAGTTGTAACAGAATCTGATTTAGAGAGTGTGATCTAAAGGAATGGGAAGCGTCCTTTGTCCTTTACAGTCAATCATAGAAGCCATCACTCTTTGCTAGCTTACTAATTAGCATATGGAATGCGGCTCAAGACTTGAAATGAGGGATGTCTGAGCCAATCTGAACCGTACTAGGAGTTTCAGTTAGAGAAAGTAATGGCCTGAATTGGAAATAGTGCAGGGCATTGGAGAGTAACACGCTCCATTATCAAAAGTCCCCTGAGAATCTATCATGACCTCAAGAGGCTTGCACTTTTGTTTGTAAGAACTTCTTAAGATTGTTCTAAGATGCTTGAAATACACAAGATTTACTATTGTTTAACCATGTGAGCACCAGTAAATGTGGTGAAAATTGCCTTTCTTCCCATTCATTTGTTACATTAGATATTAAGTCCTGAGATAAAATGAACTCTTAGGTTGGGAAGCTGTATTTCTTTCTAAATATTTATTAAACTCAGGATTCTAGATCTTCACAAATATTACTGTGTGGGAATAGATGCTTTCAGACTCTTCCCGTGTTTCTGTGATGCACATTCTCCAAGCTCCCTGTTCTTTGCTGACACCAGCAAGTATGTGTTCTTTGTATGGTGAAAAAGTGCTGATTTTTGCATGAAGAAAGCTCTTAAGACATGAACTTGGATGTAGTGAAGAGGAAGCAGAGAGAATGAGGTAGTTGAATGAGGAATATTGTGTATAATTGTTTAAAACATTGAGATCAGAAGAGAAAACACTAAAGCAGAACTTGGACTGGTGTTGGTGATGGGGGTGGAGGTGGGGGCGGCGGTGTTCAGGTCCCGGAACAGGATGGCAGAGGACCTAGTGGGGGACTGTATTGTTATGTGGAAAACCGAGAAATGTTATGCATGTACAAACGATTGTATTTATTGTCAACTGTAAGACATTAATCCCCCTTAAGGAAATAAAAAAAATAAATTAAAAAATTTGAGTTAGATGTCAGACCTATATACTTCCATTGGGTCTGCCAACCATCATAGATTATATCTTTATTTTGTCTCATTTGCTTAGTTTATCCAGATGGTAGCAATTTGACATTATAAAATTGTATTACTTTTCATATCAAAAAAGCTTAACTATGTAAATGTAATTCTTGCTTTTGTAAAGAAATGTACTATAAAACTTGAGCCATGCGATTTAAGGTTACAAAATAGATGTTATTTACTTATTTTGTCATATCTTTATTTACTACACAATGCCTGCATAATGAACACAGTTTAAAAGCACTTGTTTATTAGTGACAGATGAGTGGGAGAGAGTCAGACCTCACTCTGGCATGTGATGTTAGAGTAAACTCTGGCCCTCATGTTTGCAAGCCCAGTGTGCGGACCACTGTGGACCTCTAGGGCATCGGAAAATCGATCTTTTGTCTCTTAGGATGCCTGGGTTTATGAATTCTATATAATTTGTTTAATGCTGAATAATTATTTTCCTGTTTAAATGAGATGCTCAGTGACTAAACAAAAATAATATACTGCTGTTTTATCTTAAATGATAAAATTCTTTAACTTAATATGTGATAGAACTCCCCAGTACCAAATATGAGACTGAAGAAATTTCTGTTGTTTTGGGTTTTAAAACTTTAGTTAAAAAAAAAAATAATAATAATAATAGTAATTTTGGGGCCGGGCAGTGGCACACCTGATTAAGCACACATAGTACGAAACCCAAGGGCCTGCATAAAGATCTGGGTTCAAGCCCCCGCTCTCCATCTGCAGGGGGAAAGCTTCACAAGCAGCGAAGCAGGTCTGAAGACGTCTGTTTACCTCTATCCCTGTCTTCCCCTCTCCTCTCAGTTTCTGTCTGTCTTAACCAATTAAAAAAAAAAAAAAAGCTGCCGGTAGCAATGGATTGGTAGTGCCAGCACCGAGCCCCAGTGATAACCCTGGAAGCAAGGGGGGAAAAAAAAGCCATTTCAACTGCATATTTTGTAGAGTGAGCAGAAAGGGAAGAGTAACATTTTGAAATTGTTCTGAACACTTTTTTGTTCTGAACAGTTTTTGTCAGTCCTTTTGGGATGCTATAAATGACTATAATTTGAAACTTGAAACCTGAAAGATTTGTATATTGAGTGATTCATATACTGTTGGGTTTTCTGCATTGCTTATGTTATTTATAGAAATAATTTAAAAACACCTATAATTAGAACTGGGTCACATATATTCTGTAGGGTTTCAAATCCTGTGACCTATGTTATAATAAGATGAAATATTCAACATTATGAGTACGTTGCCTTATATTATTTGCTTACATTTTCATTTTTTTGTGTGTATTATCAATGTGGACTAAAATTTACTGAGTATATTAACAAAACCAGAGGAAAAAATTTAAGCCTGTGTTGCTAAATAAAATTTAAATACTATTAAAATATTTTTTACCCTTATAAACTGTGTTATGTATGATCTATGTTTCCACGAGGAAATGTTGATTAAGTAGTTTCCATTTTGGTATTACAGTATGTCCTGTTGCAATTTGCTGACTGTGGAAAATTCTTTTAGCTCAAAAAAGCCGCTCAACTTAAAGCCCTAGTATTTGTATGGCAGAAACCAGAAATCTACCAGCATTTTACAATCTGTTGAATTCCTTCATATTTTTTGTAGTACAAAAAAAAAAAGTTTTAAATGTTTATAAAAGGATATTGACCATACAACTTTAGTTGCTATGCATATCCTCACAGATAAAGTGTCTTTTTCTTCCTTTTATTTATTTTTTAAAAAATTTTTTAGTCTTTAGAAATTTTTTAGTCTTTAGAAATTGAGAAGAAGGGGGAGATAAGGAGAAAGAGACAGAGAGACACCGTCAGCACTGTTTCACCACTTGTGAAGCTTCCCCCTGTAGGTGGGGGCTGGGGGCTTGAACCCAAGTCCTTACACAGTGTAACATGTATGCTCAATCAGGTGTGCCACCACCCAGCCCCTCTTCCTTTTACCAGATACATGTTTGCAGGTAAAAAGGGGAGTCCTGTTATAGAGTGACAGAATTATCTGTTTAGTAGATCTATGAGAGGCTTTATTAATCTGTGAAATATACTAGTCAAATGGAATTCTGGCAAGACCTGCTTGTAATGTAATGTAATGTAATGTTCAGTGGAGAGTTATTTTGGATCAGGCAGTTTTCAAAATATACTTTTTGTTAAATAAGTAATTAATCTTTTGACTTATGGAGGATGTTTGACTATCCTTTGTAACATAAAAGGATCTGGATTTTCATCAATAATATTGGTTTCCCTAAATCAGATTACAGTTTTGAGGAAAAGACCAATACTTGACTGCAAATGTCCACTTATAAATGTGCAGTAATTTAATATTAAATGTAATCAAACCGTTGTCTTTAAATTGCTATTTATAATAAGCATTTTGGAGTGTAGTTTGTGCCTATTGAATTTTTTTGTTTTTTTTTTTTGTTTCTGCTTCAAAGGAAGAGGTCTCAGAGTTCCTATATTTACATTTTATACTAACTTAACAATAATGTTGTGTTTATGAGTCTTTACTTACAGTCTTTTTGGTACAGTGCTTGAGTAAAAATATTTACTTTAAAAGTATTATTATTTTTACATTTTACTGAAAAGATTTTAACCAATTAAAATTGTGCTATATAAAAAACAGAAATAAGTGGCATTTAGAAAGAAAAGTTGTCATTTTTAGTCTGATATGTGGTATTCTAATTTAAATTTGTGGTTTTGGAAAATTAAATTTGGACTTTAACATCATTTAGTAGTAAGACTTATGTGCAGTTTTAAAGATAAACTCAGGAAATAAACTGTAAAGCAAAGAGTTTTTTTTCTTTCACAACATACTACTAAAGTTGTAAAAATACTTTGTAATCACTCAAAGTAAGCTTTGTAAATTTCTTTATTGGAGGATTGATGGCTTACAGTCAACAGTAAAATACAGTAGTTTGTACATGTGTAACATTTCTCAGTTTTCCACATAGCAGTTCAGCCCTCACAGGCCCTCTTCCACCATCACGATCCAGCGCCTGAACCCCGCCTCCCACCCCGGAGTCTTTTACTTTGGTGCAGTACACCAGTCAAAGTAAACTTATTAATCAAGTTAGAGTCACATTGGCTAATGATATATGTATAATATTACATGTATGATGTTTTAAGTTTACAAAGTTAATGTGATTTAAAATAACAGCTGAAACACATAATCAGCAATTATTGAATAAAAATCAAAACACTCTTCATGAAAACAGTAGTTGATTAATTGTGCCATTATGTCAACAAATAGACCTGTGTGACTTTTGAACAGTAACATCTTACTTTCTATCAGTAAAAATATTTTGCTTCAAGTAGTCTCTAGTAACTGTTGAGAAGAAATTATATATTCCAGCTAGACTTTTTAGCAGTAATTCTCTCAATGTGCACAGAAGGATTTTAGGCCTGAATAGATGAGAACTTGAATTGGACTTTAAATTCTATTAAGTGCTTTATAGCATCTCTGAACTTTGGTTCCAGGCAGTAGACCTTGAGGATCTAGAATGATCATTCTGACTTCTGATAGTTCAGGTAGAAGGCCTTCTCTCTACCCCGACACCTCCTTCTCTTTTAGCTATTTTATTAACTGTTTACTGGACAGAGACGGGAGAGAAGGGAGGGAAAGAGGAAGAGACGCCTGGCGTGGTGTCCTGCTTTACTGCCTTGAGCTTGCACTCAGCAGGTGGGGCTGAGGACTTGAACCCATGTACTTGTGCACTGTAGTGTCTACATTCTACCTGGCTCTGGCCCTCTCTTTTCTTATTTTCTTCTTTCTATACAGTGAATGCTGTAAAAATACCAATTAAGTTTTAGCAGTGTGATTTATTGATAGTAGTGATTTACATATACAGTTCAATCATGGTGTTATAGAACCTATAGTTACGATTCAAATCATTGATATTTTGCTCTATACTTTTTCTATTAAAAGTATGCTGTAATATTTTAAAAACTTTATCTGATTATAGCAATGATACGGTTACTTAAAAACATTTGGGAAATACAGATAAAAATGAAAATGACAAGATACTAACATTCTGATAATGACTTCTTGCTGTTTCTGATATTACATATTCTGACTGATCACAGAAGCATTTAAATTGGGATCATGTTGCCTCTGTAGTTGGACTTGAACACTGAGGTGCTTGTAGCGCTTTGCAGCCCTCCTGCATACTGGAACAAGCACTGGCCACAGGACATAGTCTTCAAGTTAGAGTAGAGGCCAGCAAACTTTCTGTGAAAGAGTCAAATCATAAAAATATTTGAGACTTTGTGTAGGCCAAGAGAAAAAATTAGTATGTAATATAGGTTCTCATAATCTCTTTTAAAAAAGTAAAAACACTCTCAACTTATGGGACTTAAAAAAGCCAGCTTGTGCTTTAGAAAACCATTTGCTTATATACTATTTATATATCACTGTGTGTATCAAGTTTTTCTTTTTCTAACTATTTAATTTATTTATTATTGAATAGAGACAGAGAAATTCAGAGGGCATGAGGAGGTAGATGGGGAAAGAGACAGAGAAACACCTGCAGCCCTGCTTCACCACTCAGGAAGCTTTCCCTCTACAGGTGGGGACCAGGCCTTGAACGTTGGCACCATATCAAAATTCTTCTTTAGCCATTCTTTACTTGACTACCTCAAAGGCACTGAGCCTGCCTTGTGTGCTCAACCTATGGGTCCAGACTATAATTCTGTTTTACTGCTGCAGGAATAATTAGTTTGCTGGCTCCTAGAGGAGGGCTGATCTTTACCACATAAAATATGATGCTTGAACCCCCTGGTATAAGAACTGACTGAACTTAGAAGTGAATATAAGTCACCTTCAATGGGAGACAGGAAAGTGTACGTGGATCCCATCCTAGGAGATGAAGATATTGTGTAGAAAAAGCTAGACTTTTTCTCTCTTTTTGTCTTTTTTTGCCTCCAGGGTTATTGCTGGGGCTCGGTGCCTGCACTATGAATCCACTGCTCCTGGAGGCCATTTTTCCCATTTTGTTGCCCATTTTTGTTGTAGTTGATATTGTTATTGTTGTCATAGCTGCTGTTGTTGGGTAAGACAGAGAAAAGTCGAGAGAGGAAGGGAAGACAGAGAGGAGGAGAAAAAGACAACCTGTTTCACCACTTACGAAGCAAACCCCTGCAGGTGGGAAGCTGGGGGCTCAAACCGGGATCCTTAAGCCGGCCCTTGCGCTTTGCGCCATGTGCGCTTAACATGCTGCGCTACTGCCCAGCTCCCCCAAAGTTAGACTTTTATTCCTAAATCTCATGACTGTCACCCCAAATCTAGTTTTTCTTGCCCTGGCTATCTTCACTTTTAGTGCCCATTTTCACTTCAAAAATGAAAGCAAATAGTAAGGGACTAATTGCTCTATGTGGGTAACGAGAAACGTGGAAAGGGGCCGGAATGCAGTATGGCACCCCCTAGGATGTATGTCTTAGTGTGCGCAGGGCCCTAACATGGAGCACCAGCACCGGGGAAACTCCACACCCGCCAGCGAACGGGTCTTGTGGTTTCTGTCCCTCAGTGTCCCTGCCCCTTCCTTCTCTGAGGTGAAATGAATGGGGGAAGAAGTTGTCCTGGATGCAGTGCAGTTGTGCTTGCTTGAGATCCATGTGCCACAGGACATTGAAATAAAGATAGAAAAGAGAAGAGCAAAGACAAGTATCAGTAAGCACATTTTTAAATCTGAGCACGAGAATTTTGTGTCAAGTATGTCCTGCAGGGAAGCGTTGGTGTAGCTTTGCCGTTACAGTGACGCTGTCTGTCAAGCACATTCTATTCAGTGCATATGTAAGGGTAAATGCTAGTTTTATTTTTAATTTATGTGCCAAAATGTCTCATTTACCTCTTGTTTGTTCTTTATGATGTCTTCAGTGGGGGTGGGGGGAGGTGTTGGAAGCAGTGAATGGATTTAAACTGAAATTTCATGCTGTTGCATCAGGCTGGGTCCCTAATGATAGGCTACAGAAGACAGTGTGTTCTGCCTCCCATCTGGAAGCAGATTCACAAACTTACAGCAAGCTGGATACCAAAGCTTTATTCAAACAAAGGCCTGTCTTAAAATGGTCTTCTTTTATGATCCGTGTACGCCGCAGAACATTTGCTCATCTTGCCAGCAGTTGAAACACTGAAGGCTCAGGATTTAGCTCAGTGCTGAAATTCACGCGTCACATGTACAAGACCCTGGGTGCTGTTCCTAGCCTCATAGCTCAGCAAATAAGATTTGTAGAGCCAAGGGTATGGGTGATAAATTCTAAATATAGTGTAGGAAGTAACTTTTTTTTTTTTTTAAATAAGGAAAGGGTGATAAAATGTTTAAAATAGGTAGATAGGTTTAAATCATACTGCTCTCTTAACATTTCTGTTGGCCTGTAGCGTCCTTCTACAGAGCTGGAAGCAGAGGCATCATGTGTTTTGTTGAGACGGTGTGTTCTTGGGGGAGAGTGGTTTGAAATATTGATGAACTCTCAAAATTTCTTTTAAAAATACTTACCTGTGTATGCATTTTATGACAAAGAGGAGGAGGAGAGAGAAAAAATGAGAGCAGCATTGCAGCATGTGTGATGCCCAGGATCGAACCCAGGACCTCGTGCTTGAGAATTCAGTGTGCTATGCATCCTGGGCCACCTCTGCGACATTTCTTAGCATGTTGGGAAGCATGTTCTGGTCCCTGCTTAAAACCAGCATCTCTCCTTTCAGATCTGTTAGCTAAATTCACAAATGTTTGCTGTACTTTCCCAGGCCCCACCCATCTTTGGAGTTAGGTTACGGAATGAAAGGTGGTATTACTGACCTGTCATCTCTAGGTTAATTTACACTGATGACAAAGGATATGCATGGACGTATTTGTTATTTTTTAATATCTTTTTCTCCATTTTCCACAGTCTGCTCTCTGTTTTTGTCTGGTAAACGGTGGTAACCTCAACAGCCCTATCTTGGTAAAAGGATAAAAACTTAGATCAGTGGTACAGTCACTCAGATCAGATGTGCAAGGGATTATATAAGAGGAATTCACTGGATAAAGGATAGTCTCATTCACACACACACACACACACACACACACACACACAAAATCAAGATGATGCTTTCTAAGCCACCTCCTCAGTATTTGCAAAGTCAAAAAGCTCTTGGTCTGAATTTATTAGAAAGAGAAAAGAGCTCTCAAAACTCCACTGTAGGGCCCTGCAGACATCATAACGGTTATGCAAAAGACTTTCATGCCTGAGGCTCCCAGGTCCCAGCTTGAATTCTCATCACTAGTATAAGCCAACATTGAATAGTTCTTTGGTAAAAACAAAATGCACAATAATACTCAACAGTAAGAAAGCGGACAACCTAATATAAATAGAGTCGTAGATTAGAATAGACATTTGATCAGTGAGCTAATAGAGATAACATATGTGCACACCTGAAAAGTTACTCATCATGCCTAGCCATCAGGTAAATAATATTCTAGTTCTTCTCATTATCTTAAATATATAGATATTCTTCTCATGGTCTTAAATATATATATATATATATATATATATATATATATATATATATAGAGAGAGAGAGAGAGAGAGAGAGAGAGAGAGAGAGAGAGAGAGGGAGAGAGAACACCCAGCCACATGATTCTAGTATAGGTACCTAAGATCAACTCAGGACCTTTTAAAAATAATACTTTTTTGTAGTTGATAATGTTAATTCTTCTAAGGCATATATGACTGGTCTTATAATATCCAGTTTTCTACCAACTGACAAATGAAAACCGTATTTTCTTTCTCATGGGAACGTGGAAGACTCTCCCATCTGTCCCTCAGACCTCCTACAAACACCGCTCACCACATCTCTACCTATCGAGCCAGCTCCCTCCCGCACGGTCCCTTCTGAGGCAGCAGTGCAGTCTTGCACTTCAGGATTGACTGCTGAATGCGGACAGGGAACCCCGTACATAACAGTTGGGGAGAGTAGTTGGGGAAATGGCTCAGTGCTTATAAAGTCTTCAGTTGAGGGCCAGGCAGTGAGTGACATACCCACCAGAACACACATGCTCCCATGCAAAGCTTCACCATGGAGCAGTGCTGACTCTCCTAGAAATTACTGTTTCGTGGTGATGAAAAATCTCATTATGTGGGCTGTTCTTCCTGCTTGCTGCAGACAGATTGAGTACATTAGACCTTTGATTGATCCTTTCTTGGAGCTATTGATTTTCCTTACTGCTGACCAATTCAGATTACAGTGTTGTCACACCATCCTGATCAGTGAGTTGTGACCACACCATTGTAGCCTTTGTGTATATTCAGCTTGTTGGACCATGGACATTTTGACCATGGTATGCCTCTTATCCCCAAAACCTTCCAATAGTTAGCTAATGGTCAAGCTGCTGAGTGGATCATTCACATTTCTAATCACTTGAGGATTGAGCATCAAAATTTTGACTAAAGGGGCCAGGTGGTGGTGCACCTGGTTGAACACATATGTTACAAAGCTCAAGGACCTGGCTTCGAGCCCCCCAGTCCTCACCTGCAGGGTAAAAGCTTTGCGAGTGGTGAAGGAAGCAGTGTTGGTGTCTGTCTCTCTGCCTGTCTGTCTCCCCTTCCCTCTCATTTTCTGGTTGTCTCGACCAAATAAATAGAGATAGTAAAAAAATTAATTTTTTAAAAAAATTTTTTCTAAAAATTCCTGACCTGTCTTCACTTCCTTCTAGTTCACACATTTCATGAAATGGCTTGATCATTGGGGGTTTCCTATGAAGGATTGTCTTCTTCTGGCTGCTTTTTGGACAGTGATCAGGTTGAAAGAGCCCGCACATCACCCAGATCCATCTTAAAGAGACTTGGGGATGATGCGTCTTCATTTGTTTATATGACTCCTGGATATGAACCCAGGGCCCCAAGCATGTGTAGTATCTCTGAGCTGCCTCCCGAGCATAATGCTTTATTCTAATAGAGAGAGAGAAAATGAGGGAAGAGCAAAGAGAGACACCAAAGCACTACTCCACCATGAGGGAGTTGCCTTGGTGCTGTCCATGGTGCTCCTTTGTGATGCTGAAGCTCGAAACCAGGGATTCACACATTAGGTAAGGCATGTGCTTTAATTCTCTGACTGATCTTGTGCTGTCCCCCTCCTACTTCTGCCCTAATTATTTTTATTCCTTTTTTTTCTTTCTTTATTTATTGGCTAAAGACAGTCAGAAATCTAGAGAGGAGGGGGAGATGGAGAGACAGAGAGACACCTGCAGCCCTGATTCACCACTCATAAAGCTTTCCCCCCTGCAGGTGGGGACCAGGGGCTCGAACCCAGGTCCTTGTGCACTGTAACAATATGCGCTCAACCAGGTGCGCCACCACCCAGCCACATATTTTTTGTTTATTTTCCAGAGCATTGCTTAGTTCTGTCTTAAAGTGGGACTAGGGATTGAACCTGGGACTTGAGAGAGACTCAAGCATGAAGAGCCTTTTGTATAACCATTATGCTATCTCTTCTCTTCAACCCCGTTTATCACTATAATTATTTTCATCACCGGGTCCTCATCATTCTGTACCTACTTTTTCAGATAAAAAAAGACCCACAGAGAGAAGGTGAGGTAAAGAGAAAAAGAAAGAAAAAGAAAAAGACATCCTAGCCCCTATGCATATGCATCCTTCAGTGCTATGTGGGCTGGACTTGAACCTGGGTCACGTTATCTAGGTGAGCCACTTCGCCAGCCCTCGCCATTCTTTTTGGAAGATAGTCTCTCGTTAGCCTGATTGGTACACCTGGTTGGTGGTTTCCTACCTAGAAGGGTCTTTGAACAGTCAACCTTAAGTCTCATGGAACCCGTTTGAATCTGTTGCTGTTGGATTCTTGCTTCTTAGATTATAGGCACAGTGACCATTTCTTAAAATACATTAATCATGAAGTCCATTTACAATGGCTTATGAGTTTCAGTTGGGAAGAACATGACGGTTGCCTGGAATTTTTATTTAAAAACATCCCTTGTTTCTTTTTTGTTTTCTTCTGATGGAAAGTCTTGGTCTGACGAAGAAATTACTAGATGAAAGTTGAATTTATCACTACTAGGGTGGGATACACTGGATTTTCTCTAGTTCCTAGTGAGGAAATACCTTGGCTCTGGAAAATAAAGCTGGTCTGAGGGTTAATCATGGGTGATCTTGGTTTTTTATTATTTTATTTTATTTTTTATTATCTTTATTTATTGGATAGAGACAGCCAGAAATTCAGAGGGTATGGGGGAGATAGAGAGGGAGAGAGAAAGAGAGACACTTGTAGCCCTGCTCCACCACTCGAAAAGCATTCCCCCTGCAGGTGGGGACTGGGGGCTTGAACCTGGGTTCTTGCGCACTGTAACGCATGTGCTCAACCAGGTGCACCATCACCTGGCCCTGGGTTTTTGGTTTTTTTTTTGTTAGTTTTTTTTAAAAAGTATGACCTCCTGGTGCAGTTATTGAAAGTACCTTAAGTTTAACTGAGTGCTGAGTTTGCTTTCCACCCCCAGATGACTGAACATGTTTTGTTATTCCTTTTAATCTGACTGAATAGGCTGTTGGAAACAGGAAGGGGTGGCTTCAGCTCCTGTGACTCCTACACAGGCCACCTGTCAACACCTCCAGATGTCTTCCCTGCTTCCATCCCACCAGCCATTGTTCATTCACTCCACGAAGTGGTTAAATGTCACCTGACTGAGGCATGGACAAACAGGAGACGTTGGCCTACCTTTTCCTCGGCAATCTTGTGTGAGGTGGGGGAGTATAAGTACTGAGGCTCCATTATTCAGACTAAACGGGGACCCTAAGGCACACGAGTCTGTTAAGGCCACAGCCGATACAGTGTCAGCCCGTGCTCGCCACTGGGGGCACTGCTTCTGGATCTCCAATAATCACAAACACTCCCGAGAGTGTCTTCTATACTCCTGGCGTGGCAGGGCGGCCCCCCGCCCCCTTTTTTTTGCCTGCTCGGTCCCTGTATCTGCACAAGTCCTCCACTTCCATCATCGTCTTTTCCTTTTTCTCTTTCCTTCAGCCTCTGGGGCTCGGTGCCGGCACTAGGAAACTACCGCTCCCGGTGGCCATTGTTTCCCCTTACTTTGTTATTTTTTATTCAGTAGGACAGAGAGAAATTGAAAAGAAAGGGGAAGAGAAAGACAGACACCTGCAGACCTGTTTCACTGTTTGTGAAGCGTCTTCACTGCAGTTGGGGAGCAAGGGCTCAAACCGGGGTCCTTGCACAGTTCCTTGTGCTTACTACTACTATGTGCTCTTAACCAGGTGCACCATTGCCCGGCTCGTTTATTTTATTTTATTTTATTTTATTTTATTTTATTTTATTTTATTTTATTTTATTTTATTTAACTTCAGACAGAGCAAAGGGAGAGAAACAGAGGGAAAGAAACAACACTGGTCTGACAGCTACCGGATAGCTTCACTCATGTGGATTCTCACACACACACACACACACACACACACACGCACGCACACACACACTCACACACACACACACACACACACACACACACACACACACACACGCACACACACACACACTCACACACACACACACACACTCACACACACACACTCACACACACACACACACTCACACACACACACTCACACACACTCACACACACACACACACACACACACTCACACACACACACACACACTCACACACACTCACACACACTCACACACACACACACACACACACACACTCACACACACACTCACACACTCACACACACACACACACTCACACACACACACACACACACACACACACTCACACACACACACACACACTCACACACACACACACACACTCACACACACACACTCACACACACTCACACACACACACACACACACACTCACACACACACACTCACACACACTCACACACACTCACACACACACACACACACACACTCACACACACACACACACACACACACACACACGTAAACTGTTGCTAAGATTTTGTGAGAACTATGGTATTATCTCTGGGAAGGTGGAGACACAGAGCTCTGTGGTGGGTACAGTATTGAACTGTATGCCCTATGATCTTATAACTCACTGTCAAGTCATGAGTAAAAAATGGCCGAGGGAAAGAGAGAGAGAAGGAAGCAACAAGGGAAAGAGACTCTGCCAACACTATTTTCAACAAAGTGATTTTTGAATTAGACAAAGTAGCCCGCTGTTCTGCTGCTGGTGATGCTTCGCTGCTGTCTTGTATAAGGCTGCCATGTAGTCCTGGGGCCTCAAACCTGAGCTATCTCCTGGCCCTCAGGCACTGTAATTCCTGCAAGGAAGTCTGTCATTCACTTGTCTTTCTGCCAACAACATAAAGATTTGCACCAAAAGGTGTTATCACAGGACAAATTTAGGTTTATGGTGAACCATCAAATGACTATGCAAGTATTTCCAAAGTTAGGCAAGCCTTTCTTACTTGTGGTAACTTTTTGAGAGGGTGGTTGATAGATTTGCCTCTACTCTACCTGCTCTGATCCCTACGATGAAGTCATCCACTTAGGATAGGGGTTTCATATTGGTCTCCACAAAGCTGAAATGATCAGCTCCAACTTCTCTCTAGAAGGTCAGGATATAATATGAAGGCATTGACCAAGTTTTTTAAGGATGACAGAGTTGGCTCAGAATTCCTTGTGAACACGTGGATTAAAGGCAGGCTTTGAGGGACCTGGCACTGAAGCGCCCACTTGAGTGCACTGGGGTACACCCATTGCCTTGTGCAAAGACCCGGCCTCCAGCTCTTGGCCCCCACCTGGAGGGGTCACTGCGCAGGAGGTGAAGCAGGTCTGCAGGAATCTTTCTCTTCCTCAACTCCTCTGTCCTATCAAATAAAATAGAAAGAAAAGAGAAAAAGGAAAAAAAAAAAAAAAGCCATCAGAAGTGTTGGATTTGTATTGTTGACTTGGAGCTCCAGCAGTAATCCTGGTGGGAATAAAAAACAAAAACAAAAACAAGGCAGACTGTGATTGAGAGGAATCGATGCATTTAAGTGTTTAAGTGAACTCATGTATGTAAAAACATGGAAAAGGCAATTAGATTTCTAGGGTGGACCCTTCCCCTCACTTTTTTTTTTTTTTGTCACTGGTGCTTCTTCACCTAGGCTGACCTACTGAGAAGAGACAAAGACAAAGATACTACAGCTCCAAAGCTTTCTGCAGCATGGCTTAAACCTGGGTCTTACACATGACAGAGAAAGTACACTATCCAAATCGGCTGTCTTGCTAACCTAAGAGAACTCTTAGTTTCTTCTTGTTCATTTTCCATTCGTGACTAATTGTGGGACTGTAAGATTACAGGGTCCAGTCCCCCACTGCACCCGCCACCAGGTGGACCCTTTGAATCGATTCAGCTGATTTGGTCCGAGACCCTGGAGGGCCTGGGGGAGGTCCGCAGCACACGCTGACTCACCTTGCTGCTGTTCAGCGTCCTGTTTATTGCACCTTTAGTTACCTGGTGCATAAGACCAGTAAATAGATTTGGTTCTGCCTTTGTTAAGCTAATCAGTTGGATTGATAGAGTTAAATGCTTTAGGAAAATTGGTCAGGAGCCCAAGACAGTGCAAAAACATAGGCTCTATTGTTGATAGGTGATTTCCCACAGGCCTCTTACGTTTCCTCATGCTCCGCGAGCAGAGGCAGTGAGTGAGTGCCTTTGTTTTGGACTATCCTCTCAAGGATGCAGTCACAGGCTTAGAAGACACAGTGTCTCTCTAGAGCAAAGGGCAGGTGTGTTTATTGTTCAGTTTAGTAGCGATAATGACTGCAGAACAAAGATCAGACACGTTCACTGTACGCTAGAAAAGATCTGGACTCCATAACCTCGGATTTCCTCTCTTGTAAACCCACTGTGTGTGTGCTGACAGCTGCTTCAGCTCCTTCACGTTGAGGGCTTCAGAGTTAGGGGACTGGTGCCAATATGCTGCCACTCATGCTGTTTGTTGTGATGTGACTAATGAAGTTTGTTTCTGACTCACAAGTCTCATGTCTTTGCCTTTGCCAATAAAGTCGTGGCACCCCATTTTTTTATTAGTGATTTAACACTGGTTTATAAAATTAAATGTCAGTGAGTATGACTCCATACTGTTCGCACCACCAGAGTTCGGAATCCCCAGTCCCTCTGTTGTAGTTACATACAGTCCTCCTAAGGTTGCAGATATGGGTTAACTATTATTTCTATAACTATCTGTCTATACTTGTACATAATTGCCATCCTTTTTTTTTTTTTTTTTTTTTTTTTTTAATAAAGGTCCCATCTTCTCTTCCTTTCCAAGCTACATCCAAATGTCCCTCTCTTTTTCCTCTTGTCTCTCTGGGTCCAGATGGAGTTGGAGCTCAGAGCCCTCTTAACCTCTTCCTCCTATCGTCTTCCCCAAGAGAGTGTGGATCAAAATTATTTTTGGGGTGGTACCTCATATTTTTAGCCTTCAAAAATTGAAACATCTCAGCTCCTTTGGTTCTTGACACAGTTAATTGATGATCTCTCTTTGGAGTATTCATCTCCTCAAATGAACAAATCCCATGTCTCTGAAAAACGATCCAGTTTGGACTGGAGAGAGCGCATGCTTTGCTCTGTGCATGCTCTGTGCATTTGAGTTTGTGTACCTCTGTAAGTTCAGGTGCTGTGGTGTCTCTCCGTCTCTCTCTCTCTGTATGAACGGTGAAGTGATGACAGCATGCATGTCACTCCCCACCCCACACCCCAGTCTTTTTTGAGTGTCATTAAAATGCCAAAAATACGTGTAACTTTCAGCTAGATACTGCCATTTCGGTGCATATCACTTTTTGCACAGGACCATAAACGACTGCCCTAATTTTGGGTCTAACTGAGGATCATTATTCATAAGTAAAAATTTTACTGTAACACAGCCATATCAGTTTGTATTTGAACTGTCTTTGGCTAATTGAGTATAGGAAGAGTTAGGCTGCTGTAACAGAGGCCATACATCAGAATAGTTGTGCAGAGATGTTCACTGTAGGGTTGAAGATGATAGTGAAAATGAAAAAGCACCCAGCACAAGATGGAAATAGTTTGAGGACACGTGAGGTCCAGACTTAGCGCCTGAATGTTGCTTTGTTTTTCCAATTTTTGTACGTCACCTCAGACCGAACCCTTTGCGGTGAGTTCGGCATAGCACGTTGTATTCTTGGGCTTCAGTAGAAACAGGCACTGTTTTCTTCTTTGCCCAGTGTTCATCACTTAGAGCAGGGATTTCTGACGAGTCGAATCTGTGAGAGAAGACGAGGCACGACAAATAATTCGCACAACTCTGCCCGGGATCACTCAGCAAGAAGCTGAGGTTAAACTTTGCACTTTAGTCCAGAGATCCTTGAAAGCCAGTGAAATGATAGTCTGTAAAATATAAAAACAAAGCTAAAGCAGAATTGAACAGAGAGATTACAATGTTAGAACTGTAGAAGCTTCAGGTTTTCCTGAGGGTCAGGAGTGCCAATTTGGCTGTGAGGACACGAACCTTAGCGAAAGGGGAAGACCTCTCTGATTGATGCTCAGGAGAAAATAGAGCTTGGTTTGAACGAGGCTTTGGCTGGAAAGTTATGACCAAGCTGTTTTAGATGTTCGATAGCCAGATAAGAAGAGGAAGTAGATAACCTAGTAGCACTTGAATTTTGAGAATTCATAGACAAATTTTAATATTGAGGCGGTCTATTCAGACCCAAACAGGACTTTCTAGTAGGAATTATTGAAGATGGTTCATAGTATTTTGATCACTGTCTCTAGAGGAATATGTGTGTGTGTGTGTTTTTAAATTAGTGATTTAAGTGTTTTACAAAACTAAGATTTCAGAGGAATATTTTCACATCCATACATGCTATGTGTAAGTCACCACACCTAGAGGAATTTTATTTTGCTCACTGCCTTTTAGTAATAATGGAGGAATCATGCATTTTGAACAACACACCGTTATTTTTTAAATCCATTTGACTAACAGGAATTAAATTATTTGTATTCAAAGTCTTAAAAATTTATAAAAATTCAGCCTCATAAAAAGTTTTAAAAAATTCAGCCTCATGTGTTTATTGTAAACATGACATCTTCATGGGTGAAAGTGTGTGTGAGTTAGTTTCTTTAATCTAGGATAAAAATGTGGTGTTTCTCAGTGTAGAACAACAGTGGCAGAAATTGAAGGGAGGCTGGGTCAACACACTCTGCCACTGGAAGAAGCCTGGTCCTGAGATGAGAGCAGTTCCTGGCCGTGACCATGGAACGCGAGCTCAGCCCTGCAGCGATGCAGAGGTTACTACGCAGCCTCCTGTGCTGAATATGAATAGACACGGGCCCGAGACCAGATGGATGGAGTTTACATATACTTCTCCCATATTTGGGAGCTTTTCTCTGCCTTTGTCCAGTTTTCTAGTCCTATCCTCAATTCTGACACCATCTTCCTAGACAATACTCCTAACCCACCCTTCATGTTAGCTGTTGGGCTCAGTCAAAAACTAGTGAAGTCAAGGGCCCCTTAGAATGTACCTGAAATAGAATTCCTAGCTCTTTCCATCATGAAGACTCCAAATTTCATCTGTTACACTTTTACCTTGAGGTTCTTGATTGTTAAACAAAGGGTTCTGCTTTATATCTTAAAGCTTTTCAGCTACAAAGTTGTAGATGCTATCTGCCATGATGCCAGCCTGACTTCTCTGGACAGTTGTCTTCACCAATGTGTCCTGGAACTTCACCTTCCCAAGAGCCCTACCTCATTAGGGAAAGATAGAAACAGGCTGGGGTATGGATCAATCTGCCAGTGCCCATGCCCAGCAGAGAAGCAGTTCAGAAGCCAGAACTCCCACCTCTGTATCCCATAAAGATCTTTGGTCCACATTTCCAGAGTGATAAAGAATAGGAAAACTTCTGATTGAAGGGAGGGGATATGGAACTCTGGTGGTAGGAATTGTATGGAACTGTACCTTCTTACACCCCCCCCCAAAAAAAAGAAAACACCCCACATGTGGTACTTATGTCGCCCAGTACTAGCAGATTGTAGTCAAGAGATGAGTGCTGGGCATTGGCAGCTGAGGTCCGAGCAGAGGTAAGTTATAGTGAATTAATATTCAGGTCCTTTTATTGTCAACTTTGTGCTTATACTTCAGGTCTGGAGCTCAAGAAATATCTTACTTGGCAAAGTTTGACACATTGGCAGCAGTGCCATTTTTTAAGTACTTTTCAGAAATACAAAAGTAGTGAGGGGGAAACCCATTATTTACCTTGTTGTTCAGTATTCACAGATCATATGTTGTTTTGACTGACAACTTGCTAATACTGCTCAGCAACTTAAATGAGATAGGAAACCAAGCTTAACAAGTTAAGGTAGAGAAACATATCCTACCAGAGCTAATACAGCCAGCTAGCTGAGTAAAATCACATGAGAAATGTGTGCAACTAAATAAAGAGATTGTTTAAGTGTTTATTTATTTATTTTTTTGATATGGGTTGTTAGGGAAGCATGTTATTTCAGGTGGCAGATGTGGAAGAATCTTTGGCCTATGTGTAGGTGGAACAATGCTAAGCTTTCTTCTTGTTGATCAAGGAAGACTTCATGGAAGAAGATGAGTAAGTGTAGATAGAAGCTGAGTGTAAGGAACTTCAAAATCAAGAGTAGCTGTGTGTTATTTCTGAAATCATGGACGATGAGCATTAACTTTTGTATTACATGATGTAGAAGAAAGAGTAGTAAAAATATATCAACTTTTTTTTACTTGATATATTCATTTTTCTCCAAGCCACACATATATATGTATACATATATGCTTTACTAGTGATTTAATAATGAGTAACAAGATTATAAGATAACGGGTACAATTCCACACAGTTCCTGTTGGTATCTTCTAATTCTGCTTTTAAAAATCCCTTCTGTTTCATTTGGTTTAAATCCCCCCTGCTTAACACTGCATTCTATTTACATACCCACTGCATTCTATTTACATAACCACTGCCGTCTATTTACATAAATCACTTTTACATTTACATAAAGCACCACCTTCCCTCCAGGGCATTGGTGGTTTAGTGGTAGAATTCTCACCTGCTCCACCCCTTCTCCTTGTCACACCCTGATCCTCTCCTTGTCACACCCTGATTTTCACCAGTCACTTTTCTCTCCACCCTCTCTGCGTCACATCCTGTTCACACCCTACTTGGGAAGTATATATAAAGACAGCATTGTTCGTTTTAGTTAGCTGTTAGTTTAGCTTAGCTTGGTATAGATTGCCCTGCGTCCTGCATGAATAAAGAGATACTGCGTACAGCTCAACCATGAGTCCCTGGTCGTCTGTCGCCCGTCAGTGAAGCTCAGCCCGACAAGTTCCCATCACCAAAGTTCTGTGTCCCACCCCCTCATTGGAAACTTCCCTAGTGTGCATCCCTCTGGGGGTATGGACCAACATTCTTTTTTTAAAAAAAGATTTTATCTATTTATGAGAAAGGTAGGAGGAGAGAGAAAGAACCAGACATCACTCTGGCACATGTGCTGCCGGGGATCGAACTCAGGACCTCATGCTTTATCCACTGCGCCACCTCCTGGACCACTGGACCAACATTCTTTATTGGGTGCAGGAGGTAGGAGTCCTGGCTTCCGTAATTGCTTCTCTGCTGAATATGGACCGTGGCAGGTTGTAACCTGTGTAGCCTCTGAGGACCTGTCACTGGGCTCTTTCAGTAAGGGAATCCTTGGATTCCCACATAGATATGATGGGCCTCGTGCTCTGATAGATACCTCCTTCTACCATCACTGTTCACTTCATCAGGAACATCATCACAAGCCCGCCTGTGGGCCTCTCCTGGACCTTGCCCTCACTGGAGAGCAGCAGTAAGGGCTGCCACATAAGGAAGACGGGTGCTGACACGGATGCAGCCCAGAATGTTCCCAGCTGTGACCATGGCGCCCATGGTTTTCAGTCAGAGTGCTCCAAGGATGAGCTTCATTCTGCTTGACATGTGCCATACAGAAAACAAATTACAGACTTGAAAGTTTCAAGTTTTTCCCCTGAAAAAGTGGCATTATAGGGTTCATATAAGGAAAACTTGAGCATTGTTTGCTATTTGCCAGAATGTGAATAAAAAAGAGGACTTAGCTCCCAAATATGGGAAAGGTGTATAAATATTGTTGACTGTAGACACCATCGATTTGATCCGATCCGGGGCCCATATTCAGCTTAGGTCCTTTTTCAGCCAGGACATCATCTCCCCAGACAATAACTTAGATCCACCTGCATATCAGTTGTCAAGCTCAGGGAAAATAAAACAAAACAAATAAACAAACAACTTAGTATAGTCATGGGCTCTTTGGAATATAACTAAAATAGGACTAATAACTACCTACAAAACAAAGGACCCCCCCCCCCCACACACACACACCTCTTCATCTGCACTATTCCAGCCTTTAGATTCATGATTAGTTAATAATTTGTTTGGCTTTGTATGTTAACTTTTTTTTCAGCCACCAGGTTTCAGATGCTAACATGATGCCAACCAGACTTCCCTGGGCAGATGACCCCACCAATGTGTCCTGGGGCCCTGCTTCCCCAGACCCCCGGCCCACTAGGAAACGAGAGTGAGAAGGGCTGGGAGTATGGATCGACCTGTCAACGCCCATGTTCAGTGGGGAAGCAGTTACAGAAGCCAGACCTTCCACCTTCTGGACCCCACAATGACCCTGGGTCCATACTTCCAGAGGGATAAAGAATAGGAAAACTATCGGGGGAGGGGATGGGATACAGAGTTCTGGTGGTGGGAACTGTGTGGAGTTGTACCCCTCTTATCCTATGGTTTTTGTCAAAGTGTTTCCTTTTTATAAATAAAAATTTAAAAAAAAAGACTTAGACGGAGAGTTGGGTTAGAATTTCTAAAGTATTTCTAGCTTTGAGGGCTGATCTGAAGTGGAGCTGAAGAGAATGGAATAGTTAGTAATAGGACAGGCAGTATTGTCATCAGCAGTGGTTTAGTATACAGTTGTGGGTAGACTTTTGCCAGTCATGAGAAAAGATTTTGGGCATGCTATTCAGAAGGAGATCTGTGCCTTGGAATATGTAGTTGGAAAGCTTAGTCATACAGGCTAGGAAGAAACATAAAAACCATTCTTGGGAAAGAAGCTGCTTCTTTGATCTTTGATTGGGCTTTTCTTTAGTGACTGAAATCTAAAAGACGTTCTGTTTATTTGTGTATTTAATTTTTGGATTTAGCCTAAAATATTAGGAAGTAAAATCTTGAGTAGCTTCAAATTTCTTTTCTTCTGCTTTTGTTTTTTAAAAAATCCTACACTCTTGTGGTCATATTTCTTGAACAGGTTCTCTCTTGTCAAGGGTATAGGATCAGTAGAAGGAAATAATACCCTGATTTTTATGGGATTTCTGAAAGGAAAGAAGGTTACTATTCCCAGCACGCCACACACAAATGAGGTTAGGGTAATCTGCACAGTGATAAGTTGTTTTTCTTACTCTTAGGAAGGAAAGGCGTTGAATATTCTACTTATGCTATTGGAGAGTGGAAACATTTGGGATGCCATATTAAAAGGTTAGCTGGGGCTATGTAAAAGTATCTTCAGCAACATTCTTTTCAAGTTATATTGCAAGGTACATTGATGGGTTCTGAAAGATGCTTTAAATTTTTTTCTTAATTTAATTCTTTGTTTATATTATATTCTGGTGAAGAAGTATATTGAAGATCCTGGCATGACAGTATTAAAAGTCTCTGGGGCAGGGGTAGATAACACAATGGTTATGCAAAGAGACTGTCATGCTTGAGGCTTCAAAGTCCCAGGTTCAATCCCCTGCACCACCACAAGCCAGAGCTGAGCAGTGCTCTGGTTAAAAAAAAAAAAGAAAAGAAAAGAAAAGAAAAAAGTCTCCTAAATTAGAGCCTTAGGGTCTCACAGAAATATAAGTTAAAAAAAAAAAAGAAGAAAGAAAGGTTGGGGGTTAGGAGTAGAGGGGAGAGAGATGATCATTTTGTAAAGTTTACTTTGACTACACTGGAAAATTGTTTAATTTCTTAGGCATTTATATCCTATGTCTTTGAAAAAGCATCCTTGCTTTTAATGAGCAACATCAGTGAAAGACAGAATCATTTCAGTACTGATTTCCACCCAGTACCCACTCTTAGGACTATATAATTGATCACTCTCCTGTCTTTTTCTCTCCTGCACACACACATAGAAACACACAGATGCTCATATATACATGTTATGTAACTAGCCGTGACAGAAATCCAATATTGCTTTATCCTTATAAAACTAGGAAAGAATTTATCTTTAGTGATAAACGTGTATTGTTGGACCAGAGCATATGGTATATCATGGTCAGTAGTAGAATGTGTTGAAGACAGAATGATGAACTTCTAGGAGAAATAGAGTTTTAATTACCAAGTGATAATGTTACTATAATTAATATTAAGCATTTGGACAAAAAATTAAACAAAAAATTATTTTCTACTGGAAAGGAATTTAAAGTTTTTACTCAGTCAGTATCTGATTAGAAAGTTGGTTTGGGAAGGCTGTAGTTAATTTAAGAAATGTCTAGGCATTATTATATAGAATCAGTTTTGGTAGCTGCTTCAGCTTTTCCTCACTTGCATGAAAATAATTCTTGCATATGCTTGCTTACCAATGCATTTAAAAAAAAAAGTAAATTTAAAGCCAGTATCTTTGGGGACAGTGCGCAAGGACCCAGGTTCGAGCCTCCCAGTCCCCACCTGCAGGGGGAAGCTTTGCAAGTGCTGAAGCAGTCTTGCAGGTGTCTCTGCTTCTCTCTGTCACTCCTTTCCCTCTCAATATCTGGCTGTCACTATCCAGTAAATAAATGAAGATGATAAACAATTTTTAAAAGCTAGTATCTTTGGTTTTTAAAAGTTTTTTTTTTGTTTGTTTTTAGTCTTCCAAATGAAATTGCTGCTTTAGGAACAGGAAGGAGGAAGATCTGTCATTTTCTTTAGCTCATTCTTGTTCTTCCAAGTGTATTAAAGACAGAGTTAAAACCTAGACTTATATTAAAGTGCGGTGGTGATACGTGCAAAATCTGTAGTTGAGAGCTGGGATTCTCAAGAGGCGACTAGCTTTGGGGCATGGCTCCTTCCTGTGTGTGCTGGGAGAGGAGAGCATACTCCAGGTCTAAGTACCTTTGTGGTTCATTTTGCTTAGCTCTTCCTTGTCAGGGACTCCCTCCACGTAGCCTCCTTTGCTCCCTACACACACTTGCATTGTGAAGTAGTCGTCTCTCTCCAGTGTTGGAGTCAACTGCTTGCTTTATTCTGTACCTTTCATAAGAGATTATTTGACATCATCTAGTAGTTTTTATTTATTTTACAATTTTTATTTATAAAAAGGAAACATGACAAATCCATAGGATAAGAGGGGGTACAACTCCACACAGTTCCCACCACCAGAACCGTCTCTACTCCCCTCCTCTGCTAGATTTCCTATTCTTTAACCTCCTGGGAGTATGGACCCAGGGTCCAGCCTGTCTCTCTCTTTCCCTAGTGGGGCAGAGCTCTGGGGAAGCGGGGCTCCAGGACACATTGGTGGGGTCGTTTGCCCAGGGAATTCCGGTTGGCATCATGGTAGCATCTGGAACCCGGTGGCTGAAAGAAGAGTCAACATATAAGGCCAAACAAATTGTTGACTAATCATGAACCTAAAGGCTGGAATATTGCAGATGAAGATTTGGGGGTCTCCGTTTTGAAGATAGATAGTTGGCCAATTTTAGTTATATTTAAGTGCACATTATAGACTTAGTCTGTGTCTGTGTGTTGTGATTGAATAGACTGATGTTCATCTAAGTGATGATGTAGTCAAAGTAATTAATGACAGACACCATATATTCAAACGCTCGGTTTCTTTCTTTTTCTTTTATATTTGCTCATATTGAAACTCACTTGCTGTCTACAGTCATATCACCCTGAACACTCCTGATCTTGAAACTCACATGCTATTTTATCCTCACTGACTAGGCCCTGTGAAATGTTTCAGTAAGTCTTAGCATATTGTAATTGTGTTGTCATTGGCATATGCAGTTCTGTAACTTGCTTTTCTTTTCTTTTTTTTTTTTTTTAAAGATTTTAAGAGTTTTTTTCTTTTAAGAAATTATATTGAATTGATTATTTTTTAAAGTTTTTTATCTTTTATTTGTTATTATCTTTATTTATTGGGTAGACACAGCCAGAAATCGAAAGGGAGGGGGGTGACACAGAGGGAGAGAGACACCTGCAGCCCTGCTTCACTACTCGTAAAGCTCTCCCCCTGTAGGTCGGGACCAGGCCCTCGAACCCGGGTCCTTGCGCATTGTAATACATGCGCTCAACCAGGTGCGCCACCACCTGGCCTCTAAATTGGTTATTTTTACTTATCTCTCCATGATAGTTTAGTTTTTTTTGTTTGTTTGTTTAGTGAGAGTGCAAATCACTAATTAATCATTCATGTAATTCTAGTCATTTTATTTTTGTTGCTCTCACGAATTGCCAGGGAATGACCCCTGGGCCTAAAGCATCAAGTCAGGTATTGTCCTGCTGAGTCTCCTTCCTATACCCACAATAAGGTTTTAATGGATGCAACTAGCAGAAACACCTGGACCATGACTTTCTTGCTAACATCCTGATTTTATCATCACTTGGGCTGTATAATTTATTATGAAGCTTTCTTGACATAAATGCACAGTACCCTCTCGTATTAATTTAGCACTATTTAGTAACAGGAAAGCTGACTTTTTCCCAATTGATTCAGTATCCAAAGCAAGGTCTTTGACAAGTGCATAACCTTACTGAAATGTCAGGGAACAGATGGCAGAGAGTTCCTAGGAATTTTCTGTGTGGTAGAAATTTGACTTTCTGAAAAAAAAAGAAAAGAAAAGAAAAAAAGCTTTACTGGCTTTTCTTTCTGAAAAATTATATGAAGACCTCAACTTTCAATTGCAGGAACAACTATTTTTTAGACTATATTGAGCCTTCTCAGAAGGACTTGTGAACTCTCAGAGCATTGAGAATAAACATCTCAAGACTCAATCAAATACAAAAACACTCAGGACCAGTAATAATCTGTATATGTGTAGACCACCACGTTTATTTGTGATTACATAGGTGTTATGGAAGTCATTGCATTTATTCTCTGCTTATGTAGGCTCTCTGTGCAAATAATTTTAAGTTTAATGGAAGAGCATAACCCTATTGTAAGTACCTTTAAAAATTATTCCATTGTGTGACCTACATGATAACTTTATAATGAAGTTCTCAAATATTAACTTAAATAAATTAAGCCCTCATTCTTCATGAACAATTTGAGGCATATCTTATTTAGACAAAATTTAAAATCCAGTGGAACCAAATAAATAGGAAAAGATGTTCACTTTGGGGCCTGGCTGTGATGGCTGAAGTCACCTGTGGTTACTCAGCTTTGACTACAGCAAAAATACATGTTATCTGCCCGATGAATCTTTGGACTATGCTATTGGATTCAATACTTCTTTCTGTTACTTGCTTTTTACATCTTCTTTAGGTGGGTAAATTGTGTTGTGCCCCTGAAGTTTTCTCTTCCATTTGGGTCTAATAAGCATGAATTGTAAGCCTGTCCCATGATGGGAACCGTCACTGGGAGCTACAATGTTGTTTCATGCTAATTTTATGTGTATATATTGCAAAAGTCAGACAAAAGAACTAAGTTAAACAAAGATCTAGAGCTGCTGCCAACCTTAAGAACAACAATAGCACAAAGAAGAGGAGAGAACACAGGCCCTAATCCGACACAAGCCAAATGTAAATTCGCCAGTTGACAGGCATCACATGTAAATGGGCTTATTTTGGCAACTGTTGGAGTTAAAAATACAAAAGAGGTCACTTATACAAAAGTAATTGAGGTTTTTTTTTTTTTTTTTTTTTTAAGAAAATGGCCTTTTAAAATTTATAGTAGCCATTTAGTTAGTTTGAAGAATGCTGCCTTTCACTTTTGTGAAAATCCATTTATTGTGCACTTAATCCTATTACCAGTGTGCTGTCTTTCTTCATATTGTTATTTTGGGTGACATAAAAAGACATGACCATGACATCAGAAGCTTACTGAACAGTATGTTTTTTTGTTTTTTTTTTAAGTCTTGGATTGAGGCCCATATTTAGTGTCCTTTCTTAGTACGTTTGTAGCATATTTTATATTGTGAATGTAATTGCCATTTTTCAGCTCATGACTGTGTGGCATTTATTTGATGCTATTACAAAAGTAGTTATTGCACTGTTTTATGGGCAGAATAAATTAAAGCTAATCCGTAACTCGTTGTGGGTCAGACCCATGTGGCTGGCTCATCATATGCTTTATGGGTGAGGAAAACAAGTCGGGAGGTTTCTTTGATGACGACATTAAGGAAGGAAAACAGTTTTCTGTTTGCTCTTGGCCACTAAGGTTATTTCTGGGGCTTAGTGCACACATGGCTCTGCCATGTCCAGCAGCCTTTTTCTTTGGTCTCTTTTTTTGACAGAGTGAGAGACTGAGGTAGGGAAAGAGAGAAAAGAAAGAGACACCTGCAGTACTGCTCCACCTCTTATGAAACTTTATACTTGTATTTGGGGACCAGAAACTTGTGCCCAGTGCATGGTGATGTGTGTGCTCTGTTGAGTGAGCCACCCTCTGAAGCCCCAAACACATAGTGGTTTGTTGTTTTTTTTTAATATTTATTTATTTACTCCCCTTTTGTTGCCCTTGTTTTTTATTGTTGTAGTTATTATTGCTGTCTGTCTTCATTGTTGGATAGGACAGAGAGAAATGGAGAGAGGAGGGGAAGACAGAGAGACAGGGGGAGAGAAAGACAGACACCTGCAGACCTGCTTCACCGCCTGGGAAGCGACTCCCCTGCAGGTGGGGAGCCGGGGGCTCGAACCGGGATCCTTACGCCGGTCCTTGCGCTTTGCGCCACGTGCGCTTAACCTGCTGCGCTACCGCCCGACTACCCAAACACATAATTTTTATTGAAATATATAAACAATTGGTGAAATCTGCACATTCAAAAAGTAGCTATTCTCCCCTCAATTATGTAGTATTTACATGTAATCATTGTGATCATTTTTATTATGAATTTCTAGGTTTTATTTTTCTTCTAATTGATTGTCTCATGTTAACATGAGACTTACTCATAATAAAATTTAAGTGTATAGTGCAGTATTAACTGTATACCTGTTGATAGAAGATCTCTAGAATTCTTTCTGCTTTTATACATTTGATTACTTTAGATACCTCACATAGATGGAACGGTGCAGTGTTTGCTTCTGCGGCTGTCGGATTTCATGTAACGTAGTGTTCTCAAGATTACTGTGTGTCGTAGCATATGAGGGAATTTTCTGTAGTAAGGCTTCATTCTGTGATTGTGCTGAGACTCTCACCCTTGCCCGTTCGTCCATCAGGCTGTTTTTACCTGCCGGCAGTTGCTGTCATTCTCTCATTTTAAATATATTTATTTATTATTGGAAATCAGAAAGAAATTGAGAAGAGAGGGGGAGATAGAGAGAGAGAGAGAGGCAGAGGGACACGACACCCGCAACACTGTTTCACCACTTGTGAAGCTTTTCCCCAGCAGTTGGGGCTTGGGGGCTTGAAGCCAGGTCCTTGGACATTGTAAGGTGTGTGTTCAACTAGGTGTGTCACCACCAGGCCCCGAGAAGTGGTTTTTGCTAGGTCATGTGGCAGTGTTTTGTTTTTTGTAAGTATTTTAAACATTGTTCAATGTTTGCCATAGTGCAGCATTTCATATTCCCACCAATAGTATGCCAGGTTCCAGGTTCTCTACAGCCCAATCTGTATTTTCCATTTGTTTTCTTTATATACTGGTAATCCTAATAGGTGTTATGATTGTGGCTTTGATTTGCATTTTCTTGATGATTACCCATGTTGAAAATCTTTCATATACCCTGTGATCATTTATATGTTTTCTTTGGAGAAATCATGTGTTCTTACTAATTTATAATTATAAGCTAATGAAATGTCTATGCGTGTAAGTCTTTGTGGATTGCATCTGAATTGTGAAAAAATTCAGAATTCACATAATTGAAAAAAATGATTGTTTATATGATTATCTTTAAGTAGTTATGCATTTACACTTTGATTTAACTTCTGTTTTTTAAAAAAACATATGAGCTCATTTAACGATTTTCAATAACAGGCTCATTTCAGAAAAATTGAAGAGCAATAAAAAGAAAACAGTTGTATGACTAAAACTTAGTTTCTTCAGTTTTCTCCCAGAAGCACTGTTTTTATGCAGTTACCATAAAAATTTGCTATTTTAAAAACTGAGATTGTAAGGTAACTAATTACACCACCAAGTACACCTTGCATGGATCTCTTCACACATCATTTATTGACTAGCCTTTGTCTCTTTCGTGTGATAGAGATCAGTAAGAGTGCAGATCCCAGAGACCTGGGTTTAGTCCCAGGGGTAATCCCTGATACTACCATAGATCATATCTGAGCACTGCTACATGTGTGCGTGTGTGCGCGCACGTGTGTTAAATAAGCAACTAAAAAACAAGAGTGATCCGGGAGGTAGCACAGTAGAAAAGTCATTGCACTCTCAGCCATGAGGTCCTGAGTTCAATTTCTGGCAGCACATGTACCAGAGTGATGTCTGGTTCTTTTTCTCTCTCCTATCTTTTTCATGAATAAATAAATAAATTCTTTAAAAATAAATAAATAAAAAAACAGGGGCTAGGTGGTGGCGCACCTTGTTAAGTACACACGTCACAGTGCGCAAGGACCCAGGTTTAAGCCCCTGGCCCCCACCTGCAGGGGGGAAGAAGCTTCAAGAGTTGTGAAGTAGGGCTGCAGATGTCTCTCTATCTCTCTCCCTCTCTGCCACCCCTCCTCTCTCTGTCTCTACCTAATATAAATAAATAAATACAATAAATGGGGGTGGGTGGGTGGGTGGTAGCTCAGCGGGTTAAGCACGCATGGTGCAAAGTGCAAGGACTGGCTCAAGGATCCCGGTTCAAGCCCCCATCTCCCCACCTGCATGGGAGTCGCTTCACAAGTGGTGAAGCAGGTCTGCAGGTGTCGATTTTTCTCTTCTCCTCTCTGTCTTCCCCGCCTCTCTCCATTTCTCTGCCTTATCCAACAACAGTGATATCAGTAATAACAATAATAATAACCACCACAACAATAAGAAAACAACAAGGGCAACAAAACAGGAAAAAAAAAAAAAAAAAAGTCTCCAGGAGCAGTGGATTCGTGGTGCAGACACCGAGCCCTCGCAGTAACCCTGGAGGCAATAAATAAATAAATAAATAAATAAAAAGTAAATGGTTAAAAATTAGAGGCCAGGAGGTGGTGCATCCAGTCGCTTGCAGATGTCCAAGGATCCAGGTTCAAGTCCCCCATTCTGCACCGGCAGGGGAGACACTTCAGGAACAGTGAAGCAGACCTGTACGTGTCTCTTTCTTTCTCCCTCTCCCTCTCCGTTCCCTGCTTCCCTCTCAATTTCTCTCTCTCTATCCAAAGTAAATAAAATATTTTTAAAAAGCTTTAAAGTTATACAGTGAGCCACTAACTACTTAATTTTTTATTTCTCAAAAAATAATTTTGAATTTTAAAATGTACTTCACATTCATAGCTTCATTTCAGTTTTATTTTTTAAGGAAGACTTCTAAGGCACACCTCCTACTTGTTTAATGAACTATACTGGGAGTTCCAGATTTTTAACTTATACCATTTTTTCTTCTTTGGTTGATATTCAAATTTATCAGTTTTGTTTTCTAGTTGACTTAGATACTTCAAAGACTTTGTATAATTAAGACTTTTATATGGACTTTCAGTCATAGCTGATTTTCAGGTTAGTATCCTATTAGACTATTCTTAGGATGGCATTCTTCTTGAAATTAATATAGTATTTCAAAGATGCAAGGGCTGGGCAGATAGTGGTTATGCAAACAGACATTAATAACTGAGGACCCAAGGTCCTAGGATCAATCTCCAGCGCTACTGTAAGTCAGATTTGAGCAGCGTTCTGGTAAAACCAACACCCCCCGTGAACTTAAACCTCAAATGTTTACGGGTTTACTATATTTTCCACAAAAATATGTCTTGATATCAGTGGACATAAAATATTACGGAGTATACTAGGGTACTTGGTGGGGGAGAGTTTATCTTTTTTCTTTTTTGAGTTTAACTTGATTCCTTGTGGTGTAATGACCCACCATTCAGAAGGAGTAAAAAGGAAGTTAGAGAAACTTTGTGTGGGAGTGAATGGGAAATTGTGGTTCTGACTCATAGTAGATCTTTGGTAAATTCTTAGTGGATAGATATCATTAAATTGTGTAAGGATATAATCAGAAATTGTAACAAACAGTCACACAATACTTCTGTTGTCTATCACAGGTTCTTAATCTTCTACGACAAACCATAGGAACATTGTGGAGAAATGCTTTTGTAAATGCAGACTATTGGCAATGGTCAGAAACTGTTAGGTAGGACACAATTTCCAGCCACATCATTTCTTATCTCAGCTAAGTAGGCAATCAAGTATTATCTGATTTTCACAAATGAGGAAGTGAAGGCAAAGAAAAAGATGTTCACAAGTTATTTAATTTGACTATGCTTGGTTTACTGCTTTGAAACACCATCCTTCCTGCCCCCAATACAATTACATTATTTCTTTCGTATTTTCTTGGTACTGAGCCTTCTAATAAAATGAGGACGAAATGAATGTGATTTTGTGTAAACCTGAACTCCATATCTTTGCAGACTGAATATCTTTACAGTGGGTTCCTGGCTATTTGCTGTTTTGACCTGTGCTCAGTCATTGAGAGATATCACTTAATATGTAAATAATCTGTTATTTCTATTGAGGAGTTTTAGCATAGGAGCTAATTGCTCTCACAGGCTATCAGTGTTCCAGTCAGAGATTAACTGATATTTGGAGATGCAAAATCAGAAACGGGAAATACAAAGTAGATCTAGTCACTTAATTTTTTTAAAAGTTATCTTTATGGGAGTTGGACGGTAGCGCAGCGGGTTAAGAGGATGTGGCCCGGGGAAGCGCAGGGACCGGCATAAGGATCCCAGTTTGAGCCCCCGGCTCCCCACCTGCAGGGGAGTCGCTTCCCAGGCGGTGAAGCAGGTCTGCAGGTGTCTATCTTTCTCTCCCCTTCTCTGTCTTCCCCTCCTCTCTCCATTTCTCTCTGTCCTATCCAACAACGAATTGCGTTAACAAGGGCAATAATAATAATAACCACAACGAAGCTACAACAAGGGCAACAAAAGGGGATAAATAAATAAAATAAATATTAAAAAAATAAGAAAAAGAAATACTAATGTTACGTGGCACAAAGCACAAGGACCAGTGGAAGGATTCCGGTTCGAGCCCCTGGCTCCCCACCTGCAGGAAAGTCGCTTCACAGGCGGTGAAGCAGGTCTGCAGGTGTCTGTCTTTCTCTCCCCGTCTCTGTCTTCCCCTCCTCTCTCCACTTCTCTCTGTCCTATCCAACAGTGACGACATCAATAACAGTAATAACTATAGCAATAATGAAAAACAAGGGCAACAAAAGGGAAAATAAATAAATTAATATTAAAAAAAGAAACACTAATACTATTTCTACTATGGTATATGGAAAAGAGATGCTGAGTTTGGTCTCAGATATACGCTGGATTTTGAATGTTGACAGAAGAACAGAATCAAGCTTTCAGCAGGAGTGTGGTGATTTAAGAACCAAAATACAGAATTAAGCTTAAGGTTGGGAATGTGCCTTTAGAAACTGATCTGGAAGGTGGTCGAAATAATAAAACTGATGAGCAGTTCACAGAGTATAGCATTAAATAGGGGGGACAAAGATCAGGTTAGTTTTTTTTTCAGGCAGGAAGAAAACAAAGGTCAAAGCAATCCCTTAGAGGCTAGGTGGTTAATAGCTTTGGATGGAGTAGAACAAAAGGTGGGAAAAATATGGCCCATATATATTTTTATAGAGATTTTAAACCATTTATTTTATTAATGAGTAAGAGAAAAGGAAGCTAGAAGACTACAACCCTGCTGTGTGCTAACATAAGGTGGTGTTGGGGATTGAGTCCATATAGCCATGCAGATTGGCCGGTGCGTTCACAGAACGGACTTCACTCTCTGTTTTGAGCTGCCCCTCCCTGCCCCTGCCCCTGCCCCTGCCCCTGCCCCTGCCCCATCCCTTACTTCAAAAATTAGAACACAGCCACACTGCCGGTTTCATACCACCTGTGGCTGCTTTTGCGCTGAAATGTCTGGCTCTTTACAGAAGTTCGCTGGGCTCAGCTATATCTAAGAAATAAAGGTGAACAGGGTGCCTTTGTATTTTATGGATTTGATGACTCGAATGTGGTGGGTTTCATCCTGTAAACAAGTGCTTACTTTGGTTTGCTGTGTTCCTGGCATTTGGTTTAGCTAGTAAAATCTAGACAAAGACCCAATAGCAAGAGATTAATGAATGAGTGAATTGTAAGGAGTGAAACTAGCTAAATAAATTCTTATTTTGTGAATCTAGGAAGAAAGCAGTGTGAAAGTGGGTGAGGAAGACATTGTAAATATAGGGAAATAGAAAGGAATTTTTCTTTTTCTTTTTCTGCAGAGTTCTTCTGAGAGAGTCAGTCTATACGGCCATTACAGGAATTAATGATCTAAGACTTGAAGGCAGGGAGTATATGGGCCTCATTACAGGAAATGAATAGAATTGTTTGTGGAATTAAGTTAAGAATAGTAATTGCTCACACAGCTGTTTTTAAATAGCAAATTGTGTTAGGTAATCAGCAAGATCCACTAAAATGTACTGCTAGTTTTGCAGAAGCTGCTCCTTCTGTACTGACTTAGGATCTTAATGGCCACCACAAACACAAATCGGAAACCTTGGTGTGCAGTTTTCACATCGATACACTGTTGTATATTTTAGTCTCATGGCAAGGGTAACTGATACTCCGCCTTCCCTTTCTCACCACCGACCCCAAATAGAATCCTGTTCAGGGAGAGCCGCAGCACAAACCCACAAGCTCACAAAGCAGCAGGGTATATCCAGCCTCATCGAAAGTCAGTCTTTCCTTGGCTGTTCCTGGTTTTCTTCTTCCTAAGACAAAAGAGGAATGTTCCATTGTATGACTGAACTTAGACCTCTTAATGTATTTTCTACCTGTATTTTGCTTGACTGCATTTCCTTTGTTGTTGTTGTTATTTGGATCTGTTTCTTAGCAGTCTATTTTTACTTACTGGCCTTTTAACAGTGCTCTCTTTATAAGAAAAACTACTTTCTCTAAGGATGTGTATACATCATTAACTTCTCCCAGACTGTTTTAGAGTTAGCATCGCGCCAGTCCAAATCCAGAGAAACAGAGAGTCGGGTGCCCTTTTAGGCCGGCTTGCTCCTGTCCTCACTTGCATTCGGATAGATAACTGTGGCCTCTATCAGAGAATTTAAAGACTTAAAACGACCGTTACAAAGATTGTTAAAAGGAAAAAAAAATAGTCTTTCACATTTACTTTCTGATGCTCTTTCCCTCTCAAAATATAAGCTGCCAATTTGGTGTGGGTGTGCTGAGCCTTATACACCCATACCTACGTATGCTCTTAAAACGTCTATAGTGCTGTAGTCAGTGTTACTTCAGTAAAAACACATTAACTTCTTCATTTTAACAATTTCTTCTACTACTTATTATTATACTATAGTTCTGAATTCGGAAATGTCTTTTTTTTTAATTTTCGTTTTTCTGTGAGATTTCTTGTCCTCTTATTCTTTACTGCATTGAGCAGTTTGTTTTGTGCCTCACCTTCGTTGATTATCCTTATCATTTGAGATCGGATGGCATTTCATTGTCAAAGGATTTGGGATATTATTATGGAGAGTGTAAATGTCATTTGTAGTGATTTTGGTCTCATTCATGTTTCTCTGAATTGCTTTAATGAGCCATTAGTTGGATTATACTCAAAAGTGAAAAATGAAAACTTCTTGCCTGAGATTGGCAACTTTTCAAATCCCAATTTACTTCTCTTAGTCTCAGATAAAAAAAGCCTTGGGCCTGCCCTGTGAATGTTTAGAATAAAAGCTCTTTCGAAATTAGACTGCTAAATTTTACAGTGTGTCTCTCCGGCTTCCTTCCTTCCTTCCTTCCTTCCTTCCCAGAGAGGGAAAAGGGAATGGGATAATACAGAACCACTGTGCCGTCTTTGTAGCCCCAACCCATGTTGCTGCCCACGGTGTTCCCATGTATCGGCAGGGCTTGAGATTAGGGTCTTAAACTGGATGAGCTATTCCCAGGGCCCTGATATATGAATTTGTGTGGTTCTATTTGCTTTCTTTCTTTCTTTCTTTTTTTTTTTTTTTTTTTTTTTTTTTGCTTAAGATCATTCTTTCATCTTAGATTTCTTCTGTTTAACCTATCTTTGCTCACTAACTTTTTATGAAACCTAATTTTAGGCTCTTAACTATTCAGCTGCAAACACTATATTTTTGCTATGCTCCAGAGAACCTAAGATGAACAAGACATTTTCCGTATTGTAAAATTTTACTGATAGAGTAGTTGGGAAAATAGCTATTAGTGCATTTAATTTCCAAAATATGATGAATTTAGACTTAGTTGGTGGGAAACACTTTTCAGAGGAGGGGGCATTTCACTGTCATACTTGGGGACAAATTAATGTTGTGATGAGACGAATATTTAGATATGGAGAGATACAGTCAGTATTGAAATAGAGAAGGATCAAGAATGCCACGCTCTGGTGTGGTTCTCAGCAGAACGCTCACCAGTCTACAGATTGGTTACATTCTACTCACATTTGTAAAAATCCCAAGATCATCCTAAGTACATGAAACTCAGGAGGATTTTTAAAAGTACACTTTGGGGGTATCATTTTGCACATTTTCGAATCTGTGTCCTGCCACCAGAGTTCCCGGAGTAGCCCTCTGTCATGTCCGCTGATCCCTCCGTGCTCCCGTCCTTTCCCTAGTTAGAGTCCAAGGGTTTGTCTCTGTAGTGCTGCCTGTCGGGGAACAGTGAGGCCACTTTCACAGCAGTGTACTTTAAGGCTGTCCTGTACTGAATACAAAGTATTGTTTGTCAGGAGTTAACGTTCTTAATATATGTCTCTCTGTTCCCACTCAAATTGGTTACTAACTGGGGGTGAAGCTCTCCTTCGGAAGTCTGCAGGCTGTTACTACGGAGACAACTCCAGTATGGTGTCCGCCAGTCCTACCTACAGAGGCTCTCGTATTACCGTCACCCTAACCCAGTTTATGGCTTTTCTTTTGCTTTTCTCGTCTTCCCTTCCATTGTTATAATGCTATAGATAGAAAATTCTAAATGGATTGGGATGGCAGACAGTAAGCATTCCCCTGATATTCCAGGTGACATTTAAGGGGAAAAAATCATATTTAAGGCAAGCATTTATTTGTTGTTGTTGTTATTATTTTACCTCTTATTTACCCTTTTTATGTCAGTCCAGGTTTGGCTCAGGTGGTACTTGTGGTGGTGCTGGGGATTAACCTGTGGCCTCAGAGCCTCAGGCATGAAATTTGTTGCATAAACTACTATGCTGTGGTCCGGGAGGTGGCGCAGTGGTAAAGCTTTGGACTCTCAGGCATGAGGTCCTGAGTTCGATCCCCAGCAGCACATGTGCCAGAGTGATGTCTGGTTCTTTCTCTCTCCTCCTGTCTTTCTCATCAATAAATAAAATCTTTATTTAAAAAAAAAAACTACTATGCTATCTTCTTGTCCCTTGGGCGAAATATTAAGAGGTAAGAGCAAGTGGACTGAGGGATGGATGTGCTTGGTTTGTTTGCGCAAAAGCAGGATCATTATTTTCGTGAAGCAGTGATCAGTGGGATTAAGTCCTAGGCAGTAAAGTCAGAGATGAAGTGCGAGTCTGTGTAACATTGTAGACAACTGGGTTTCACTCTGAGATGTGAAGCTGTTGGTAGACTTTCAACATACAGTCAAAGAACTCATACTTTAAAGGTCATCCTAGCTCCTCTGCTGAGTTATAGGAGGGCTAGAACGAGACCCCTCCCGATGCTCTGTAGTAATAGAGGTAAAAGATGATGGTGATGTGGATCAAATGAGTATGTGAAAGTAGCAGCTGGTAGATTTTGGAGTTGTTTATAAAACTGAGAACACACCACCACCCCCACCCCCACCCCCAGTTTAGAGGTGGAGACAGGCATCAGGCCGGTTGAAAAGTTGTCCAGTTAGTCTTCAGTGAACCTGCAATGTTGTTTCGTTGTAGGACTTTGAAATATAGGTATTTTGATGTGAGAGGTGTTATAGTTGTAGAGGGATATTCTTACTTGTTTCCAGAAACTTGGACAGCTATTTTGGAGCTGTGAGGGTTGGAATATCAGAACACATCCTTAAGGCCACTAGGCAGATCACCAGGATACAACAGAACAGTTTGCCCACTGCATATAAAGACACACATTTCATATGTGCATACAGTCTCTGTTCTTCCTTCTTTGGTCAGATCACTGAAATGTCCTACTTAATGGTAGTTAGCATTAAAAAAAAAAAAGTCATGTCTTTACTACCTTATTCTGGTGTACTTTGATGTTAGTGTATCCTCATTTATAAAACTTTCTTAATAGTACCAAATAGAAATTGTCACCAAATTTTAAAAGATGCCCTGAAGAGGAAATTCACTGTAATTATTTTGTTGGTTATTTTCTTATGTAAGAAAATAAATCTACTTAATTTAGCAATTCATTGTATAGTATCTCAATTTTTATAGCTAAAATATAATTGATATTATGTCATATCAAGCAGCATGCCATATCTTCCCTTATGATTTTAACATTTTTGTAGCTTTTTATTTGATTTTCATTAAAAGACAAAAAAAGGAAATAAGAAATTTAAGCCTGTGTTAAATTATTACAGTTTTGAACAGAAATAAAACACTAGGGGAGTTGGGCAGTAGCGCAGCCAGTTAAGCGTAGGTGGCACAAAGTGCAAGGACCAGCGTAAGGATCCCAGTTCGAGCCCCCAGCTCCCCACCTGCTGGGGAGTCGCTTCCCAGACGGTGAAGCAGGTCTGCAGGTGTCTGTCTTTCTCTCCCCGTCTCTGTCTTCCCCTCCTCTCTCCATTTATCTCTGTCCTGTCCAAAAAATGACGACAACAATAACAACAGTAATAACTACAACAATAAAACAAGGGCAACAAAAGGAAATAAATAAATATTTCAAAGTCTTTTTAAAATTAAAAAAAAAAAACACTAGGAAACTAAGCAAGACTTCAAGTGTTTCTACCCACTTCGTTTCATTTTTTGCACCTGTCGTTTTTAATCTGTCCATTGAGAAACTAGTCCAGTTATTCTAATATTGTTGAGCTGGCACGCACAGGTTAGAAACTAGTCCAGTTGTTCTAATATTGTTGAGCTGGCACGCACAGGTTGGAAACTAGTCCAGTTGTTCTAATGTTGTTGAGCTGGCACGCACAGGTTGGAAACTAGTCCAGTTGTTCTAATGTTGTTGAGCTGGCACGCACAGGTTAGAAACTAGTCCAGTTGTTCTAATGTTGTTGAGCTGGCACGCACAGGTTAGAAACTAGTCCAGTTATTCTAATGTTGTTGAGCTGGCACGCACAGGTTAGAAACTAGTCCAGTTATTCTAATGTTGTTGAGCTGGCACGCACAGGTTAGAAACTAGTCCAGTTATTCTAATGTTGTTGAGCTGGCACGCACAGGTTAGAAACTAGTCCAGTTATTCTAATGTTGTTGAGCTGGCACGCACAGGTTAGAAACTAGTCCAGTTATTCTAATATTGTTGAGCTGGCATGCACAGATTAGAAATCAAAAGGAAAGATAATGGAAAATAGTGAGTCGGTTACCTCTGAAGAATAATATTGTTCCCCAGTTCACTGTCTGACAGATGTATTGTACTTTCTTGTTAACAGTTACTATTATTGTTGTTCCCCAGTTCACTGTCTGACAGATGTATTGTACTTTCCTGTTAACAGTTACTATTATTGTTATTTTAGGTTTTGAACAGTTCTGCATACCTTTTGCTTTATTTTTTGTGTGTAATTTCTTTTGTCTGCCCACCTTGGTTTTATAGCTTTGGAAAGTTTATTATTCCTGTCATATTTCTATTTGTACAGCCATTGTCTTCATCAGAAAGGAGTTATTGATGCCAGTAGATGACTTGTGCCTTTGTCAGTGCCAGCCACGACCTTCTACTCAGTCTGGATATGTTAACAATAAAACCATAGAGCTCTGGGATTCAAACCTAGCCAGATACTTGTTATTCTGCAGCCCTTACCATTTCCACTGTTGTTGGTAGGCCATAATTTTTTAAATTTAAGTATTTACTTAAGAAAGGAGACATTAACAAAACCATAGGATAGGAGGGGTACAACTCCACACAGTTCCCACCACCAGATCTCTGTATCCCATCCCCTCCCCTGATAGCTTTCCTATTCTTTATCCCTCTGGGAGTATGGACCCAAGGTCATTGTGGGATGCAGAAGGTGGAAGGTCTGGCTTCTGTAGTTGCTTCCCCGCTGAACATGGGTGTTGACAGGTGGATCCATACTCCCAGCCTGTCTCTCTCTTTCCCAAGTAGGGAAGGGCTCTGGGGAAGCGGAGCTCCAGAACACATTGGTGTGATCGACAGTCTGGGGAAGGCTGGTCGGCATCCTGCTGGGTAGGCCATATTCTTTATCTGCCTCAGTTACCTATTTGATCACCATTTACCATTTTATTGATCTTTGGTTTTCCTTCTTGCTGTGGATTATTTAGCATCACTTAATGGAATTTGATTGTAATTTTTTTTTTTCCAAAATTTCACAAAAGTTTGTCTTACGGGTTTTTTTTTTTTTTTTTTGGTTTTGTTTTTTGTTGTCATTAACTGGCACCCATTTTCCATGTTCTGTTTGATGAGTGCCTTTAAAACAACACACACTTCATTTATTAATCATTTCATAAAGGAAAAATTCACCGTGAAAGGAAGAAAATCCTATTTTTTATTAGGACAGGATCTTTGAAAAAAGTCTGCCCCCCAGCTCCATCCCATGCTTAATTTTATCACTCTTGAGCCACTTTTTCATGAAATGAGAAGAACAGAGAGAAGGATCAGCAGCTTCACTGACTCCTGTTAAGCTGTCATTTCGTGCCAGGCTTTAAATGTGGCCTGTGCACATGGCAAGCCATGTGTGTTCTTGAGGGAGCTGTTACTTCTCCTGTCCCCTTATTATAAATTCTAAATCTTCAGTTAAGTATGATTTTGCCCTGGTCCCTTGCACCCCATGGTAATATCGTACATCATTTGTCCCTTTCGTCAGTGCAGAAACCTCAGGTTTATCAGCATTGTAGAATAATGCATCAGAATTGTCTTCCTTTCAGAGATGACTAATACTGCATCTATGTTCATAGTGCTTTCATGATATATACTGCGTATGCACTGGCGGTCCCGAGTATGCCATCTCGGAGAGTGACCTAACAATAGGTTTGTCTAGGAATACGTGCATGTCGGCATGCAGTGCACGGTGTTGACTTTCTGTCTGTCTGTCACCAGCGAATGCTACCTAGACTTGCCTCCACCTTTTTCTAGTAGAAGTGATGCTGCTGTGGACGTGGCTTCACAAATACACAAGGCTCTGCCTTTAGTAGTCAGTTTGCTTTGTCAGATGCTTTGGTTGAACAGTATTTATTTTATTTCACAAGAGAAAGGGGGTGGAGAGAGAGAAGGGTAGAGCAGCCTTCAGACATGGTATTGGGGTATCTTTCTTATAAGTGCAGAGCTCTGCTCCATGCCACTTCCTAGTCTTAGCTATCTAGTGATTCTTATAGAAAAGTAGTTGCAAATAGAAAGATAAATAAATGATTTTTTTTTTAAACTTGTCTCCAGGCTTATTGCTGGGGCTTGGTGCTGGCCTTATGGATCCACTGCTCCTGGAGGCCTTTCTTTCTTTTTGCTTCATAAAATAGGATAGAGAGTGGGAAAGATAAGACATCGGTAGACCTACTTCACCACTTGTGAAGCAAAGCCCCCCCCCCCCCCCACACACACACAGGTGGGAAGCCGGGGGCTTCAACTCCGGGATCCTTGTGCAGGTCTGCGTACTTAATCTGGTGTGCTACTGCCCAGACCCCTGATCTTTTTTTTTTTTTTTTTTTTTTTTAAACAAAGCCTACAATCAGTTGTGACTGTTCTTTACTATTTTCAAAAGGGCAGGGCCGGTGGGAACAGCATGGCAGTGTGAGTCCCTGAACGTGCCCTGTTATTTCATATACACAGGCCTGTGGTCATTAGCTCCCCCCCAGACCACTGCTCAGCTCTGACTTGGGGTCTGGGGGATTGAACCTGAGACTTTGGATCCTCAGACCTGAGAGTGTCTTTGTATAACTGTTATGTTATAACACACACACACACACACACACACACTCACACACACACTCACACACACACACACACACTCACACACACACCTTTTTTTCATTTTTTTGAGGGGTTCATGGTTTACGGTACAGCCTTCTCCCCTTCCCCCCCCACCACCACCACTGCCATCACCAGAGGTCTAGATCTGCCTCCGTTGCCACCCCCATAGATAACCACTATAGTTCTCCTCCATCTTTTCCTTTTAACTGGAGTGATAATGACCTACAGTACTGTTCTTGGCACATGGGTACCTCTCATCTTGCTGAGTGAGATGTCTGCTGAATACTCTCTCTAACCCCCAACGCCGGCCCTTTTCCGCTAGAGTATGCTAGGACCCCAGCACTTTCTCATCCCCCTCTGCCCCAGAGTCCTTTACTTCAGTGCAATATACGTCATGATCTGAAAATACATGATTTTTTAAAGCTTAGTAGTAGCTTTTGTCTCATTGATTCTGAGGAATCTAGATCTACTATTGTAAACTGTTAATTATACAGAATGCTTGTAAAGTAGCCATATGTGACACAGAGAGATGGTAACAAATATGTTTTCGCATGATATTACCAAACTTAAAATTTCTTAAATATCTTTAACAGAAATTTTCCGGGAGCTGGGTGATGTCGTATCTGTTTTAAGTGCATGTGTTACCACATGCAAGGACCCGGGTTCCAGCCCCTGGTCCCCACCTGCAGGGGAAAGCTTCATGAGTGGCGAAGCAGGGCTGCAGGTGTCTCTCAGTCCCTCTCCTTCCCTATTCCTCCTCCCTCTCAGTTGTCTCTGTCCTATCAGGTAAAAGAAATAAAGTTTAACAAAATTCTCTACAGCAGTGTATTTTTACTTATCTCTGCTTTAACAACTTCTCAGCCATTATCTCTAGGAGGCTCTGTGCTCCTTGCCCTGCTTTTTGTAACTAGTCCTTCAAGTCGTCGTTTCACACAATAAATGCTGTAGGAATCCTGGCGCATTTAGCTTATTACAGTAAACTTACAGGGAAAAAAATTAATATATATTTTTTTCTTTAGTAGGAGGATTAATGGTTTACACTCAACAGTAAAATACAGTAGTTGGTACATGTGTAATAGTTCTCAGTTTTCCACATGACGCTCTGACTCCCCACCTAGGTCCTTTTCTGCCATCATGTTCTAGGACCTTGGAATTAACTTCTTATTGGATACAGATAGAAATTGAGAGGGGAGTGTGAGATAGAGGGGGGAGAGAGAGAGAAGGAGACAGAGTGAGAGTCACCTGTAGCCCAGCTTCACCACTCATGAAGCTTTCTCCCTATAGTTGGGGACCAGGGGCTTGAACCCTGGTCCTTTTGCACACTGTAGTGTGTGTGCTTAAACCAGTGTGCCACACCTGTCCCCATGACCTTAGTTTTTCTAAACATGCTGACACAGGTTTTGTGCTTTTTCAGTTGCCTTGCGTTTTCAGTTCACTTGTGTCTTTTAAGATTGCTCCTGAAGTTAGCACAGTTGCCATGGCAACAACTAGAGTTTTCTGTACAGTTCAGAGCAATTCACATTTCAACATAGAACAAGACTTTGAATTGGGAAAGTATACTGCTAGGAGTCAAGGCTGAAAAAGACTGGTCCTCGAACCAGAAAAGGGAGAGATAAGATAACCGGATCACGTGAGCTCCAACTCTTTCAATGTTTTTCCTGCAGACTGTTTTACTCTGATGTATCCAGCACTATGATAAGATAAATTAAAGAGCATTATGATGAATTGTTTTTGTTTTAAAAATTCCTTTAAAAAAAAATTTCATGAAAGTGCATTTGGTCAGACTGTTTAATTGTAGAGATTTAACTGGATGAGTTACCATTTCATTTTTGTGTAACTTGGTTATTTTTTTCCTTGATGTCTTCAGTTAAGGGAATCTAAAAGCTGCTCTGAGAGAAGCCTCTTTTTTATTATTAAATGAAGTAGTTGTTTGACTTGCATCCTTTCATAAGAGCTGAATTCTCCATATTTTCATATAGTCGGTACTAATCTATAGATGTTGGGATTCATCTATTCTTGGTTGTAGCATGGAGTGGGGGAAAGCTGGAGAGACTTAGATTATGATTTATTGGAAAGTTTTCAAAGGCATTATGTTTTGAATTTTTTAAAGGTGTAGGGTTTATGGTACAGGAAGATAGCGCTGGGTGATTGCAGACGCACATAGTGCAAAGCATGCGCTTTCTCTCCAGGATCCCGATTGGAGCTTCTGGCTCCCAGCTGCAGGGGGGGGGGGGGGGGTCAGTCTTTATAGGTCTGCAGGCGTCTTTCTCTTTCCTATTTTCTCCTCTCAATTCCTGTCCTTTCCGAGAAAACTGAAAATATGGCCACAGGAGCAGTGGATCGTAGTGCAGGCACAGAGCCCCAGTGACAACCCTGGAGAAAGAGAAGAGAAGAGAAGAAAAGGAAAGGAAAACTTCTTTTACTATTTTCTGAAACAGACCCTTTTCACTCAAATGTAAATACTGCTCATTAAGTTATACTCTTGCTGTACCTCACTTAAAAATACTAAATCCTTCGGGAGTCGGGCGGTGGCGCAGCGGGTTAAGCGCATGTAGCGCAAAGCCCAAGGACCGGCCTAAGGATCCCGGTTCGAGCCCCCGGCTCCCCACCTGCAGGGGAGTCGCTTCCCAGGCAGTGAAGCAGGTCTGCAGGTGTCTGTCTTTCTCTCCCCCTCTCTGTCTTCCCCTCCTCTCTCCATTTCTCTCTGTCCTATCCAACAACGACGACATCTATAACAACAATAATAATAATTACAACAAGGGCAACAAAAGGAAAAATGAATAAATAAATAAATAATTTTTTTTTTTTTTTTAAAAACCTAAATCCTTCCTCATGTCCTTTAGGATTTATATCTTTAACTTTCTTCTCTCCTTAGGTATAGATGAAAGAGGTGCTGCGACATCTTGGGGAACAAGTGGTCAGCCGAGTCCATCTTACGATTCTTCTAGAGTAAGTGTTCTCATCCGTCCTTGGTTGAAACTGGCCCAGTAATGTGACGGGATAGACAGTTCTGTCTCTTCTGAATTCTGTTTTTTAGGAGAAATGAAGATCAACCTAACTTTCAGAGGAACATGACAGACTACTCAGTACTCATGCTTTTCTGTTAGCTGCCACACCTGGGGGTTCCTTTTATCCTCCATAATGAAAGAAGTATTCTTGGACTATCTTTAGTATTCTTTCACTGGCGGTGGAGAGTTTAGAATGCCTGGCTAAGTATTCTCGATGCTTATGGAGCCATTCTTCTCTGGTTATGGTTTACTAGCTTTGAGAAATGGTATTAACTTTTGAAATTCTCGTTTTCCATCTCCCCACGCCAGTTCTTGCTCAAGTAGTCACCAGTCATTTATATCAGGACTTCATAACTCTGCTTCTTGCAAGCATATCAGACTGGACATTACCGATAACAGATAATTCTTGGATGGCATTTCAGAGAAAATAGTACTCAGATAACGTTCTGTGTACTGAAAGGCTGTGATGGTTTGAGCCTTTGCCAGCCTTAAACAACTTTAAAAAGGAAAAATAAAGTTTAAAAAAAAAAAGTGAGGCTGGTAGATGAAAACTAGACTGAAGAATCGCCAGTAAAATCAAAGTTTGTGGCTCTCAGTCTCCCTGGTCCGTCAGTGAGATTAGGAGATACCTTTGCTTGAAGGCCTTAGTTTGAATGAATAATTACTTATTTCTCTTAGATTTAACCAAGAAGAGATAGATAAGAAAAATAAGTCACAGGTACTTAACTCTAGATCCAGATTGGCTTAACTAGAAAGAAAACTGAATGTGTGATTGGAGTTCCTGATTCTCAGATGGCTTATGTCGTGCGTTGGATTTGAGTTCTTGCTATTGTATTTTACTATAGCCTGTGCCGAATGTTTGAAACTTCAGGAAGAATGGAATAGTTACACAGTGTCCAGAAAGATAGAGATGAGGCTTTATTCTTTCCCTTTCGGGTGTTAGTGCTGAGAAAGTAAGGAAGTGAGGGGCACTGTCCTGGGTTTCACAAGGCGATATACTCTGCTTTTAGTATTTACTAATAATTTAAGATTTAATCTTGAATCTGTATTTTTAGCTAAGAGATAATTAAACCGGTTGCTTTCCAGATTTCCTCACAGCTTGAAAAGTTTTTGATTCTTTGAATAATATTGTCAATAGAAAAAGTAGGTTTCCTGTTTAGGTTTTTAGAGGAATTTTATATAATGAAGAAAATGCTATTATTTTCAATATAGGATTATATATTGCTTTAGGTAGCTATTTTCAAAAATGTATCAAAGTGTTGCCGTCATATTTTATATTTACTTATTTTTCCTCTGAGTACTAATTGTTTGTTTAAGGGGAGCAGGAGAATGTGTCCAAGCTTTTATATGTTAGGTTGTCAGAAAAGTCATGACATATTTTTCCTGGTTTTCTATGTAAAAATGTATCATGACTTTTCCAACAACCTAAAATCTCATGGTTGTGAAATGAGCTTTGTCTCTGAAGATGGACTTCAAAATCCATCTTGCTTATCATTTTATTGTATAATATATAGGTCACATGTAAAATGCCACTTATACTCTTAATTTATTCTTTACTTGTTACTCAGTGTATTTATTTATATTCATAGTTTATTGAGTGTATGCTGTGTGCAGCAAAAACTGATTTTTATAACAAACTAACTTTTGAGTTAGAAAATCCAGAGTTAAATAATCTCTGGTATCCCCAGTCTTTGAGAAATACACACATGTACATATCCTGTCTAACCAGGGGTCAGATAGAGTGGTGATTTCACCTTCATGTTACTTTGTTTTTTGTTCATCTGAAAATTTAGTCTTGGGGGGCCAGGCGGTAACATACCTGGGCGAAGCACAAGGCCCGGCGTAAGGATCCCGGTTCGAGCCCCCGGCTCCCCACCTGCAGGGGAGTCGCTTCCCAGGCGGTGAAGCAGGTCTGCAGGTGTCTGTCTTTCTCTCCCCCTCTCTGTCTTCCCCTCCTCTCTCAATCTCTGTCCTATCGAACAACAATGACGAGGGCAACAAAATGTGAGAAGTGACCTCCAGGAGCAGTGGATTCCTTGGGCAGCGCCAAGCCACAGCGATAACTCTTAACGGCACACACACACACAAAATAATCTTCTTATTTTACCCATGATTTTTAAGCCGCAGATGGCATAGTAAGCTTACTTATGATTTTATACAAATGTGTTTTTGACATAGAGTGGTTGCTACTTTCTTCCTCACCTCTACAAAAACTATATGACAAAAGGAATATTTTTAGTGTTGTAAAAATCATTTACACTTGAAGTCTGAATATGTTGCTGTACTTTTCACGCTGTAAGAATACACAAAGCCAACACTCCCCCAGCCCTCCCCCCCCCCTTTTTATCATGTATCATGTTCTAGAGTACAAAGGATTTCCTACTCTGGACTTTATGTGTGAATACATATTATTAATGGCTTTTCAAGAGATTATTTGCTATGTAAACTGTTTGTCTAATAAGCTCTGACTTAAAATCTAATTTTAACAAAGATAACCATTCTGCCCTTGTAATATTAATGCATAAATTAGTTCCACCAAAGTTGTGTGACTAAATCCACTCGTACTTATATTTTAGCTACTTTTCTTAGAAGTGGGAAAATTGAAGGCAGGTATGGCATGCATGATTAGTGCACATGTTACAGTGGGAAGGACCTAGGTTCCAGTCCCCACCTGTGGGGGGCAGGGGCTTAACAAGCAGTGCTAAGGGTGTCTCTCTCTATCTCTTCCTACCCTTTTTTACTTTATTTTATTTTATTTTATTTTATTTTTTATTGTCACCATGGCTATTGCTGGGCTGGGTGCTGGCACTACAAATCCACTAATCCACATGGCCATTTTTTCCCTTTCTATTTTACTTGATAAGAACAGAGAGAAGTTGAGAGAGAAGGTAGAGATACAGATATAGAGGGTGAGAGGAAGAGAGACAGCTGCTGACTTGTTTCGCTGCTCATGAAGCTTTCCCCCTGCAGGTGGGAACCTCGGACTTTGTGCATGGTAATATGTGTGCTTAACTGTGCACACCAGTGCTTGACCCCTCTTCCGACGTGTACAATGTAGAATTTTTGTTAGTCACACATGAAAATCAGCCACTACCTATAGAAGAAGTGAAAGTGTGGCTAGCATTCTTACCACATGTGGAGGTGAGACTGATTGTGTCCTAGCACAGAATTCGGGGCTTGTGCTCTCAAATCTCTCTTTTCGTGAGGGTCCTGGCTTATGTCCTCTTGATATCCTGCCCATATGTAGCCACATATGTAGGCTAGTTAAAAGCATCATCTTTTTTTTTTTTTTTCCCCCTCCTCCAGGGTTATTGCTGGGCTCGGTGCCTGCACCATGAATCCACCGCTCCTGGAGGGCATTTTTTTTTCCCCCTTTTGTTGCCCTTGTTGTAAGCTTCGTTGTCGTTGTGGTTATTATTATTGCCCTTGTTGTGGCAATTTGTTGTTGGATAGGACAGAGAGAAATGGAGAGAGGAGGGGAAGACAGAGAGGGGGGAGAGAAAGACAGACACCTGCAGACCTGCTTCACCGCCTGGGAAGCGACTCCCCTGCAGGTGGGGAGCCGGGGGCTCGAACCGGGATCCTTACGCCGGTCCTTGTGCTTTGCGCCACCTGCGCTTAACCCACTACGCCACCGCCCGACCCCCTAAAAGCATCATCTTAAAGTATAGTGCATACATTTTTAGAAATATGTGAAAGTAATGATCTAGTTAAAGCATCAGTAACTTGAAAAACCAGTTATGCAAGAGTTTAGACACGGGCAAAAGCTACTATTAATGACCCTTATTTTCTGCCCTTTGCTGCAAACAAACGTTTTGTATATTTGATCTTGTGCTGGGCATAAAGGGAAAAGACACCATGGTCTTCATCTCTCCACTCTTTCTTTTTTACTCATTTGCCCTCTCGAACCTCTCTTGCCTTGGGAGAAGCAGGCAGGCAGGCAGGCAGGCGGGCACGTAGCAGAGCACTCTTTTGCTGCTTATGATGGCCTGTCTGTTTTAGTCTTTTTGTTGTTGTTGTTGTTTTGTCTGTTTATATGAAGTACTGGGGATGGAACCTGGTCTCCAGCATACAAAGCATTCTACTTAGGTGCTCCCCCAGCCCTCCCCTCTTCTTTTTTTTTTTTTTATCATGTTAAGGGTTTATTCTAGAGTACAAAGAATTTCCCACTCCTTTTCCTTTCAGAAGACAATGGTTAAGACTGCAGACTCTGGGGGCTGGGGAGACAGCATAATGGTTCTGCAAAGACTTTCAGCCTGAGTTTCTGAGGTCCCAAGTCTCGTCCTCAGCACCACCAGAACCAAAGCTGAGCAGTGCTCTGGTGCTTCTCTCTTTGTATTTCTCTCACTATCATTAAATAAAGCAAATAAAATGTTAAAAAAAAAACAACATAGACTGGAGCTGGACTCTGTGAATTTTAGTTCTGCTGCTTATGACCCGTATGATTGTGGGCAACTTACTACTGTTTGGGTGTCTGTGAAGAATGCATGAGGTGACAAACAGAACTTGCCTGCCAGTGCCTGCTATAACCTGCTGCATGTCAGTTGGCTGTAATCTGAGTTATATGAAAAGTAATCAACTTGTCGGTTGTATGTCAGTGGAGCAGATTCAGATGAATAAACACATCTGCGTGTGTGCTTCATTCTAACTATAATAAATAAGAGTTCTGTGCTGATCCTGTCATGCTTAATATACTTTAATTCTAAGTTTATAAAAAACATAAAATCGATTTCCTTTCCCCTTCAGCGGTTCATTTCTTTCTTGAGAAAAGTCTCCTTCTGGCAAACCCTGACGTCAGTTGCAGTGTGTCTAGTGCAGTACTTTATATCTTATGGATGCTCTGTTCATGCTTGTTGTATATAATAAAATTGGCTAATTTTTGGATTTGCTAGATTAATTGGGTTAGAAGTCAAGGAAAGAAAGAATCAAATTTTGCTTAAGATGGAAAAGATTAAACTAGATGGTGGTAATACAAATTGTGAAAGAGTTTTGTCCTACGGTAACAAATCACTGTGTGGATTCATCATGCTGGTAAAGCATTTTAAGATCACAGCGTCTGGAGAAATGGGTTCCATGACCTTGGACAAGTTGTTCCTGTGCCTGATACATCTCATCTCAGGAGCAACTTGTCCAAGGCCTGGGGGCGTGGAGGAAGACCTGCAGCGTTATTTCGCCACTCTTGAAGCTTCCCTCTGTTTGTGGGGACGGGTCTTGAGCGTAGGGTCTTGTGCACTGTAATGCGTGCACTCAGCTGCATGTGCCGCCACTGGCTCTCTGAGGCATTTACTTCCTTACGCTTTTTTATAAATGTGCCGTTGCTATTAATACTACCACAATTCTTTCTCCAAATAGCTCATAGTCCTTCATGCCCATGTGTGCGCGTGCGCACGCATGCATCTCCTGATGTGCGATTCCATTTTCTGAAGCACTGCCTCATCATTTTAGTTCATGGAAGTTTGAATAGTCTGTGTCATTATTGGTTTTCCTGCTCTCTTGTTGCATGGAACCCAGGCCAGCTTCAAAGTGCTAAAGTTCTGTTGAAGCTGACACCCTGAGCTGGGGGGCTTCGATAGGGCTTGTAAAGAGAACTTTCTTTATTGATGTTCATTCATTCCTGAGTTTAAAAGGCAACGATTTCACTAATAGGTGACCGTATTGTAGTTAGTTCCCTCCCTCCCTCCCTTCCTTCCTTCCTTCCTTCCTTCCTTCCTTCCTTCCTTCCTTCCTTCCTTCCTAAGAAGCAGTTGAGTAGCATTTGAGTACTCATTTTTTCTAGTTGTTTAATTTTAATTTCCACTATGACCTATTTCTCTTTATGATGTGGTATGCAGAATGAAATAACTACTCATGTTGCCCTTCCCTCTGATGTTTACAGTGTCATACAAGTCTGAAACAAGAAACTATGTTAGTTATTTGTATCTAGTCCTTTTATTTCATAATAAGTAACCTAAAACTTAGGTTGAGATTTGTATGGATTGAGATGGCTGCTATTGATATAAATTACATAAAAAATTTGCCTAAACAGTTAAATTAATCACAGAATGTACTTCTGAATTCTGTGCTGGTACTTTTACCCTCCATGCATTAGCATTTCCTGTACATTAGTATTCCCTAAATCAAAGATCATCTTAAACTTTCTGCCATATGCAAAAGGAATGGGAGAAAAGAGAGATAAAGGATATGAGTTCATTTAAAGATGCATATTAGTATATTGCGAGACAGTAAAATTTGAGAATTCGGTTGTTGAAATCAAGCTTTGTGGATTTTATTTCTGACATACCTGCTGTATGACTATAGGCGGTCTTCATCCCAGCTTTTTTCCTCTTCCTGTTTTAATTGATACAAGGGTGGGGGCCACTAGTAATAGCTACTTTACTTAGTTGGCTAGTGGAGCAATGACTTGCCTTTGAAATACTTAGTTTAGCTGCTTTATATGACTAATAAACTCAGGGACTTTTCATCAAGGGGTAAATCATGGGCATTTTTATGTCTTGTGCTACTCATCACAATGAAGAGGTATGCCTGTTCTAAAGCCTAGTGGTCCTTTCTGGAAGGATTTGCTAGGAACACATATGGAAGCAACCTATTTAGAACGGCTAGAAAACGACATTATGAAAGGACAAGTGTTTGAAGTCATCCTAATCTTTTAAGAGATACAAACAAAGCTGTTGATGAGAGAAAAAAAAAAATCTTGGTATGAGAGAAACAAAAGTTTGAATGGCAGCTAGACTAAGCATAGCATTCAAATTCTGTGGGAACTAAAATGTAACCTTTAAGGGTATCTGGATGAGATTACTAATACTTCTTTAGCTGCATGTTGGCCATTTTTGCAATTTTCACCAAAAAAGATCTATTTCATTGATAATATAATATCAGAACCTGACCAAGAACCACTTGGAAAAGTTTGATGGCTAGCAAGTTGTTCTTGGCTAATAGAGTCTCGCTTTCCCTCATGAGTGATCTATCCAAAATATACTTTCTGGCCTCCGGAAGGGTTTTACTGACTGGAGTTTTGGGAGAACCTAATATGTAATTTGTTTATGTTTGTCAGTAATGACCTTGGTAATATCTCAGCGTAAATAAAATCTGTTTTAAATCATTCTTTTTTTAAAAAGGATAAAAATATTGTGTGCCTGCTTTTGAGGAATTTGTCTCCTAGTTTGAAGGTTTCAAGAATAAATAAATACATACTTTTCAGTTCATGGATTTCAGTTTGAGATAAAAGTCATATTTAAAGACTTAAAAATTCTAAAAATTTATAACTCATAAAATAGTAGTCAACAAACTAATTAGCCTGGCAATAATTGGAAAATTAGTTTTATTGAATATAATGGCATTCAGGACAGAGAAGGAGGTTACCTCTGGTGATTAGGATTGAATTCATAGGAAAATAAGTATGCAGAGAACAGTATAGGACATTAGCGTATACGTAAAGGTAAAAAAGCAATTTTCGGGGTGGGGGGAGAAGAATGATAAACTATGAGTACAGAGCTCCATATCACAAACACCAGTGATACTTTGTAGATACGTAGTGAGATAAGGTGGGTAAACATTGCATAGACAAAGGTAATTTATCCTGTAGGGAATAGAGAGCCAATTAAGTAGATATTTTGTACGGGGAGTAACACAAGGCTTAATAAAGATTGCTTTATTGTGGCATACAGCATGGACTCAAAGCAAACGAGTAACAGGAAAAAGAATGACCTGGTACAGCGTCCACTTTGGCTAAAGTAAGACTTGTAGTAAGATGATAGAATCAAGACAACAAAATAATGGAAAGAAGATAGATTTTACAAAGCGAGGCGGGGAGGACCTGGTGACTGAGGAAGGTGTATCAGACCCTCCAGAAGCAGGCTAGACAGCATAATGGTTATGCAAAAGACTTTCACGCCCAGGCTCTGCAGCCCCAGGCTCAATCCCCAGCACCGCTTGAAGCCAGAGGTGAGCAGAGCAGTGCTCTGGTTTCTCTCTGGATCTGTCATTCAAATACATCTACGAAATATTGTAAGTGAACAAGATCATACAGATTTAACATCCCCACCATCTCCTCAGTGGTGCCATTCAGGAGAGAGAATACCTTGAAAGGTTTGGAAAGAATATATAAAGGTAGAGTCGATAGGACCTTTGAATTAAACTCAATTATGTCTTGTTTAGGCCCTGGAATGCTAGTGGTGGTGGTTTTATACAACTACCAGATGGTTTGATTTTCATAGTTCTCTGTATCAACAGAAAACCAGCAGCGTGAATAAAAAAAGGAAAGTTTTTTACACATTGTCCCTTGTTTGTCAGTGTTGACGGATTAAGACAATTCAGCAGGGAGTTTCCCTTCTCCTTTAGAGTAGATATTTTCACTAGAGGGTTTGTTACTTGCTCTCGTTTTTTATCTTTGGAGGGGGCAATGGTGTAGGTTTTATAGCTACTAGGAGTTCAAATGCAGTAATTAGAAAGGACACACAAATTTTGAAATAGTATTTTATGCCTCTTGATCTCAGGTATAAAACTCGAGATGAAGCAGTTACATAGCAAAGAAAGACAGGAGGGACAGAGAACCAAACTAAGTGTTTTCTGCACATCACATCCGTGCTCCTGTTGAGCTCTGTTTTGTTATGTAACTGCGCCTTCTGAATGTAAAGAAAACTATGGTTAAGAAAAGGGCAAATTTTAAAGTTAGGTTGAAGTAAACCAAAAGAGATGTTCGCTATCCTTGATTGTGTTAGAAACACCTACCTCCAAATTGTAATAATATGAAAAGGGGAGGGTGCTTGATAATGTAACCTTTAGGTCTCTTGAAAGCATTTAAAATGAAGGAGATGTACGTTAGTAACGGGCAGGTTGTCTGCTTTTCCATTTTATCCAGCCAAACTTTCTTAGCTCTTGTCTGACCACTCTCTCTAGGGACAGTGCCTGATGACATGGTCTAATACAGATCTTTTGGAAAGCTCTCTTTCATGTCTCTCCTCAGTGTAAGTTTTTCTTTTTGTGTGTCCAGGAAGGAGCATCTTGATCTGGATTGATCATTGCAGCTCTCCTTTAAGTCCTATCATTCGGTCTGTAGAGCTAACCAATAGTAGTCAGAACAGCAGTCGTGGAGTTTCTCTGAAGTCCCTTCTTGTAATGGCTACTTCTCGTTATTGGGTAACATGTGCACTCAACCATCCGGCCCCAATATTTTGTTTATTATTTGCTGTAAGTTTAGATATTCTTCATGAGAGTAAAGTGACAGATTCTGGATGAATATACTTAATAACAATGTTAATCAACATTTGTCACATTGAAATTTACAAACCTACTTGAATCTGTTGGTCTTTTAAGCTTCACACCAGCTCATCAATAAGCCATTTTGAAATTCTGTCCACTTTAGAATCTGATGAAGTTGAGGCTCAGAGAAGGTAGATGAGTGACCAGGCAGTAAGCATGAAGCCTCAGCCAGGCAGTCTGACCGTGTTGCACTCAACCATACTGCTCTTGCCTGACTAAAACAGTTCTTCGAAGAACTGCTTGGCCAGAACTTTCAAAACAGTGGAGAAGTTACAAAACAATGGTATTTCTTATAAAAATACTCTATTTTTAATAAGTTATTGTAAACCTTTTTTTTTTTTTTTTAACTAAAACACCACTCAGCTCAGGCTTATAGTGGTGTGGGGACTTTGCTAGCTAGCCTCAGGCCTGGGAGTCTCTGCATAACCATTATGCTATCTGCCCCCACCCAGTTACTATCAATCTTAAAATGGGAATAGAACGTACCTTTCCCATTTTTTCTACCGTGAAATCCTTGTGTTACTGAAAAATTGAGTTTGATTGTTAACAGTTTAAAGAAATAGTAATTAGACAGCATATGCATTCACCTTTTATTCATAAACTATATGCTATGGAATGTGTTAGATATGCTTGCTTTCTGGCTTTACTATTTATTATATATGACCTTGGAGATATTTATTTCCCAAACCTTAGATTTCTCATCTGCAAAGAAATTTGTATTGTTTAATTGTATAAAAATTAAGTGAAAAACATTAAATGGAAGAAGCTTACAAAGTATTTATGGCCTGATATCAGTAATTTATTGAGTAATCTACAAGTGTTCATCTTCTTATATTTAAGTTTACAAAAAGTCACAAAGCTATGTCAGGGATTCCCAAGTCTTGGGTGCGCCTTAGAGACAGCTGTGTTTTGTTTTTTCTTTTTTTTTATTTAAGAAAGGATAAATTAACAAAACTATAGGGTAGGAAGGGTACAACTCCACACAATTCCCACCACCCAATCTCCATATCCCATCCCCTCCCCTGATAGCTTTCCCATTCTCTATCCCTCTGGGAGCATGGACCCAGGGTCGTTGTGGGTTGCGGAAGGTAGAAGGTCTGGCTTCTGTAATTGCTTCCCCGCTGAACATGGACGTTGACTGGTCGGTCCATACTCCTAGTCTGCCTCTCTCCCTAGGAGGGTGGGAGAGACAGCTGTTTTTAATTCCTGGTGTATATCCTGAACAAAATGAGAGGTCTGTTAACATTGTAGAATGTCCAACAGAGATTGTATAGATCAGGAATAAAATAAAACGTAAACCATTATAAATGTTTGTTGCATTGAAGGTCTTGAAATCTGGGCATTATTGGAGGGGAATTGAGCAGCCTACACTCTTACCAATGTAGGTTCTTAGTCACCTGTATTCTTGGGATACAATACAGAGTTTGCAAGGAAAGGCTTCAGTTTCTCTAAATCAGTTTAAAACAATCCAGCCTTTAAGAAAGGAAATTACTTTGTTTTTAGTAATAAAGTATAAGATTCATAAACCAAACATGCCTGCACCAGGGATATGTATCTCACAGATTTTATGAACACCAGATAGAGTAAGAAAGAGAGACCTAGAGCATCACTCTGGCCCGTGGGCTGCTGGAGACAGCCGGCTCCCAGCACTGATGCCGTCGTCGCGGCCGCCGTGCAGCCTCGCGGGCCCAAGGCTGACGCTCTGTCTCATTTCGTATCTGTTTTCTAAGGCCTTTCGGGTTAAGTGTTAATGCTTGATTGCCCCTTACTACAACCTTTTTTTTTTTTTTTTCTTTAGTACCTTTCTTCCATAAAATTCTGCAGTCTTTCTGGACTTCTGAAGTATTGTAGGTTGGTTGCATAGAAGTCCCACTTTATTTTCTGACTTTCCAGTTATGAAGAATTGAGATTCTACTGTTTTCTAGTCACCGGAATTAGTTAGGAAAAACAAAATGCTCGGTCCTCATTCCCTGGACAGAAGGAGTACTCATTCTCATAGGGAAATCATTATTATGCTAAAGAGCAATAAGTTATAATGGCAATCTAGTGAGAGTACAAGCCCAGAAATAGAAACAGTGCTTGGTTATGAAACCCCCAGGGTAGACATCAAGTGACAATGATAATATGTTTTGTGATGCAAAGAACAGAGTGCCTAAGCTTGGAGACTTCTCCCATTAGACAAGTGAAGTTTGTCAAATGAATTACTCTTAATGGGTATTATTTCCTACTGTGTAAAGCAACGATTTTGAATAAGACCCTATTGATTAGGTTATAGTTAATGTGATATTCATAAACAATATGCAAATAAATACACAGCACCATAGTTCGCTATATCCATGTGTTTTAGACTTCATACTATGTTTCCAGTTTTCTAATAGACTATTGTAAATTGTAAATCTTTTATTGTTTGCAACAAAATATTTTAAAAATTGATATTAGCCCCATAAAATTTTCTTCTGAATAAATAGAAATCATGATTCATATATAAGTTGTTCAGAATATTTTAGAAAATAGTATTCAGATTAAATGAAGTTAATGTGTTTGAGCTCTACAGGATATCAGAATCATTTTGTAATAGCATATTGCAAATTTGTGAGAAACAAATGGGGCTACAGTGTCACACCCCGTTGAGTGCCATGTCTTGAGATATGTAATTTAAACCTTCAATTTTCACAATATTTTAGTTTTTTTAATCTTGCGTGAAGCCTGTAGTTTTCAGTTACGCGTGCTCTGACTTGGTTTCTGTGACACCCCCCCCACAGAACCACCAGTGTTCATCCTGCCTTTGTGTTCATTTCCCCCAACGTTACTGTCTTAATAAGTTCGTCTGTCTGTTTTCTCTGTACACTAGGTATGAGTGAAGCCATGGGATTCTTTTCTTTCTTCAGCTGACTTGCTTTGCTTAGCACAACATGCTCAGCTTCCCTCCGTGTTGTCGGAAATGGCAGGATTTCACCGTAGTTCACTGTACTGTGGTGTGGGTTGTAAGTTTGGCTAGCTTTGCCTTGGTTTTGATGTTGGGAAAACTATCGTTTATATGTACACTACATTCCCTACCCCATTCTTGATAGGAGTATATTGTTTCTTCTTTTCTTCTTGATGAGTTTGGTTAAAAGTTTTGCCTTTTACTTGCATTCTTGAATAACTGCACATTTTCGTTTCTTTATGGCAACACACTTACGATGGTGCTGGGGGTTGGACTTATGACCTCTTGTGCCCCAAGAGTAAAGTCTATTTCCATAACTGTTATTTATCTCCCCTGTTCATAACTACAGTTTATTATTACTATTATTACTGCTATTGCCACCAGTGTTATCACTGGAGGTTGGCGCTGGCACTATGAATCCATCGTTCCTGGTAGCCATTTTCCACTCCTCCCTCCTCCTAATTTTTGTTAGATAGGACAGAATTTATTCTTTTTTCCCCTCCAAGGTTATTGCTGGGTCTCGGTGCCATTTTTTCCCTTTTGTTGCCCTTGTTGATTATTGTTGTTGTTGTTGTTGGATAGGAAAGAGAGAAATGGAGAGAGGAGGGGGAGAGAAAGACAGACACCTGCAGGCCTACTTCACCATCTGTGAAGCAACACAACCCTCACCTGCAGGTGGGGAGCTGAGGGCTCAAACCAGGATCCTTATGCCAGTCCTTGCGCTTTGTGCACTTAACCAGTGCGCTACTGCCTGGCCCCCAGGATAGAGAAAAGTGAGAGGGTGGAGTAAGAGGAGAGAAAGATAGACACCTGCAGACCTGCTTCACCGCTCATTGAGCATCCACCTTGCAGGTAAGGAAGGAGTAGGGGCACAAAACCTATGTCCTGGCATTTGGTGATATGTGCACTCAGCCCGGGGTGCCACCACAGCCCTCCCATTATTCTTTATGGAGCTTGGTGTTGATGAAATTTTTTATCTTCTAAGTGTCAAAAATGCTCTTTTTCTTGTCCACTAAGTACAGAATTCTAGGTTGATGTGTATTTTACACAACACACACACACACACACACACACACACACACACACACACACACACACACACACACACTCACTCACACACACACACACACTCACACACACACCATGACTAACAGCAACACTTTGAGTGAATGGACAGGGCTGGGTGGCAAATCTGTTTGAGCACAACAGTTATGCCCAAGGACCCATCTAGAGTGATCATATAGGCAACTAACCCCAACAATAACTTTGGTGGCAAAAAAAAAAAAAGAGGGAGAAGAAGCTTTGAGAGTATCTAGTTATTTTCTTGTAAATTTTGCACAGATTCGATATTATATACTAATATATTTTGTTCTCTCTGCCTAATATATAATTATTTTATGCCTATAAAATATTTTGTATAAAATAAAATATGGGCAACTGTTAGTCTAAAATTTATTTCCAGATATGTTACTGTACTGACTGTTAAAACATTGTTCTCTTTAATAGTTGCCATCCTGTGTTGCGTTTAGATGACTTAGTAAAGTTGTATTGTTGCTTTGTTGATTTTAATTGATCTCATATCAGCCAACAGTATTTATTGAGATTATATACTCAGTCATTAGTTGAGGTAAATGACATAAAAAGGCTTTAAAATATGTAAAACCAGGCTTTTGATTTTTTTTGTTTGTTTTTAACTTTATTCTGGTTACAATAATATAAGACTAAGACAGTGAAATCATGCCTTACAGATGTGATCTACTTGGAACTTCATGTAAGTGGAACAGAGCTTTAGTGTCTTTCTAGTCTGTCCTCTCCCTCTATCTATAGGATTTTTAAAAAGAACCGAACTGGGAAAGCACTCACGGGCCCACATATGCACAGTGCTATGGGCATCCCCCAGTCCCCAGCGCCACTTTAAAAACAACATTTTTTTTTTTTTTTGGAGACTTGGGAACTTATGAGGTGTTGCTGGTAATAGTAGCAGAAATAAGGGAGTTTTACCTTAAGATTACAAAATAATATATTCTAGTTCTTCTGAAACCTTAGTCTGCATATAAGTCCCTTGAATGATTTCTCAAACATTTTTTATTGTTTTTTACTTTGTCATTTTATTGGAAGTTAATGGTTTTCGGTACAGTTATTGACACAGAGGCCTGATTTCTCATTTCCCTCTGGGCAGGTGTCTGCAAAGCTCTCTCACCCCCAGCCTAGGTCCTATTCCCGCATCTTGCACCATGACCCCAAGGCCCTTTCCGTCTCCTCCCGCTCCTCTTCCCTAGGACCCTGTGCTTTGGTGCACACCCAGTTCAAGTTGCACTTGTGTTTTCCCTTTCTGTCCTTGTTTAAAATATTTGGGCTCTTTATATAGGATTCACCCAAAGATGCATCTCAGCTCACCTAGTATTTGGTTGTCTAAAGACCTCTTTTTAATAGCAAAGATATAGATCGGTATTTCTCAAACATTCTATGAAAGACTTTATTTTCTAATAGAAAAAATGATCTAATAAAGCCACACTTTTTGAAAATACAGCAAACAATAAATTTATAGCCAGGGAACAAATGCCTTATATGAGTAAGGACTTTTGTTAAGTTCTTAGCACTATAAATTGTCACTGCATGAAAACAACAAATAAGTGTGTGGGTGTTTTTTTTTCTTTTCACAAATACATCACAAATGGCAGAACATTTCTCTAGTCAGTCTTCTCTTTCTCTTAATTGTTTAAAACAGGAGTGGAAAGACATGGACATTAGACTAGAAACTGTCAAATACAAAGAAGAAAATATTGGCAGAACACTTCACAATATCTACTTTGGAAATGTCTTCAGAGACTCATTTCCATGAACAAAGAAAGCAGAAATAAACATAAACCAGTGGTACTGCATCAAACTGAGACGTGTTTGCGTAGCAAAAGAAACTATCAACAAAATTGAAAGACACCATACAAAATGGGAGATCTTTATACATACATCAGATGAACTAATAACCAAAATACCTGAAGAGCTTACCAAACTCAGCAATGAAAAGCAAACAACTCAATGGAAAAATGAGGAAAGGACAAAGAATTCTCACCAAAGGAGAGGTCTAGGGAGCCAACAAATGTGGAAAAAAAAGTTTGTAGTCACTGATTTATCAGAGAAATGCAATTAAAGACAACAGTAAGATACCACTTTATATCTGTGAGAATGTCACCTATTAGAAAGGACAAAAGCAACCATAGCTGAAGATGTGGGGGGGGGGGGGGAGAAGAAGAAGCCCTTTCTGTACTATTGGTGAGCATGTAGACTAGTCTAACTGATGTGAAAAAAGTAGACATTTCTCAGAACATTAAACATGGACTTACCATGTGACCCAGCAATTTTTCTTTTGAGGATTTATCCTAAAAACTAAAAATACCTATCCACAAGATCTTTGTACACTGTACACTTAAGTTCATAGCAGTCTAATTCCTAATAGCCCAAATCTGGAAGTAGTCCAGATGCCCAATGACAAATGAGTGGTTAAGAAAAGTGTGTGTGTGTGTGTCCGTCCGCCCCCTTCCGTTCGTGTCATTTAGTACTATAATACTTACTCAGTTGTTAAAAGTGATGAGGTTGTGGTCCAGGAGGATCACAGAGATGACGGAGCATTGGATTCTCAAGCTTGAGGTCCTGCATTCAGTCGCCACCAGCACGTACCAGAGTAATGCACAGATTCTCTCTACTCCCATTAACATACAATTTAAAACAATTCTTTTTTTTAATATTTTATTTTATTTTATTTATTTATTCCCTTTTGTTGCCCTTGTTGTCTTATTGTTGTAGTTATTATTGTTGTTGTCGTCGTTGTTGGATAGGACAGAGAGAAATGGAGAGAGGAGGGGAAGACAGAGAGGGAGAGAAAGACAGACACCTGCAGACCTGCTTCACTGCCTGTGAAGCGACTCCCCTGCAGGTGGGGAGCCGGGGTTCGAACCGGGATCCTTATGCCGGTCCTTGTGCTTTGCGCTTAACCCGCTGCGCTACAGCCCGACTCCCCCCCTAAAACAATTCTTAGTGATTTAATAATGATGAACAGGACTGTGAGGTAAACGGGTACAATTCCACACAGTTCCCAGCATCAGAGTTCTGTGTCCCATCCTCTTCATTGGAAACTTCCCTATTCTTTATCCCTTAAGAGTATGGACCAAAATTCTTACAAATAAAATATATTTAAGAAATGGTAGTCATCTCCATTGTTTCATCTTGGATCAGTCTCAAAGGAGTAATGTTAAAAAAAAAAAAAGGACAAATATTAGGTGGTCTTACTCACATAGGTAGAACTTAAGAAAGGAAAGAGTAGTAGAAAGTGAGGCCTGGACTGGGTGTGGCGCATTACACCGACGCAGAGGAGCGGGGGGGGGGGGGGGGGGGGGGGAGGATGAGGGGCGGAGAGGGTGTTGGCGGGTCCTGCTGCACCACGGCAGGAAAGGCCCTCAATTGGGGGTGAGAGTGTTTCACAGACACCTGTCATGATGAGATGGCAAATCGCACCTTTGTATCAACAACTGAAATTACCATTATCATTACCACCCCAATAATTTTTTATGTAAGAAAAGTAGAAAAAATATGCTTTAATTACCTAAAATAATATTGGCTTATAAAAATGATAGAGGTTTCAGGTGTACATCATCATATATCAGCATCTGTGTATAGTTCACTTTATTCACCACAAAAAGTCTGATTCACTACATCATTGATCCATTTTACCTGGTTTACCTACCATGGGATGTAATGGTTTAATGAATCTTTTACAACTATAAAGTCAGGATGTTAGTTGAGGAATAAATTAAACCAGCAGGTTTCCTCAAAAGTTCTTATGTATGCTATGCAATATTTTATAGCATAATTTTATAGATGATAGGTTAACTCTGTAAAACACAAGCACCAGTTGTCACTGTTACGTATAGCGAACAAAATTGCACTGCAAGTTATTTTCTGTTTGCCTCTTGTAAAGCTTCTCCCTTATGTGTGGGAAACAGGGGCTTGAACCTCAGTCCTCACACTTCAGCTAGACTCTTTACTGCTCAGTCCCCCTCACCCCCCAGTCCCCCTCACCCCCAACTGTTCTTTAAGTAAGATTGGCATAGGGTATTGGAGATTTATTATAGCTCACTGCTCTTTGGAAAGCAAACTAGTCACTATTAATACCATAGTATTTCAGACCTTTTTTTCTATGTTTAAACTTGTTTATATTACTACTTTTATTTTAATGTACATTATTCAAGCTTAATAAAAGAAATGAACATAATTGTATGTATAGTTCAGTGAGTTCTTAAGAGTTTACACAGCAGCATAACTGACACCAAATCTAGAAATGAACATTATTAATATGACATAATTTACACTCTCACTTCATTCTGATCATAGAATCTTCCTCCTAAACGCAAACATTTTAGATCAACTCTGTCCATACTGTAACTTAATGTAAATAGTATCTAATATGTTTGCCCTTTGTTTTTATTCATGCAGTCTCGTTTGATTAATAATATAGTATTATACATTATGCCAGTTCTGTAGTAAACAAGCATTTTATGTTTCAACATATATGTGTGTATATATATATATATATTTTATTAGTAGTGATTTGATGATGATTGACAAGATTGTGGGATAAGGGGTACAGTTTCCACCACCACAGTTCTGTATCCCAGCCCCTCCATTGGAATCCTCCCTATTCTTTATTCCCATTTTTATATTCTTTTTTTTTTTCTCCAGGGTTATTGCTGGGGCTCAGTGCCTGCACTACGAATCCACTGCACCTGGAGGCTATTTTTCCCTTTTTATTGTCCTTGTTATTCATCGTTGCTGTTTTTATTACTGTTGTTGGATAAGACAGAGAGAAATGGAGAGAGGAGGGGAAGACAGAGAGGGAGAGAGAAAAATAGGCACCTGCAGACCTGCTCCCCCCCCCCAGCAGGTGGGGAGCCGGGGTCCCCAAACGGAATCCTTGCTCTAGTCCTTGCGCTTTGCGCTACGTCTGCCTAACCTGCTGTACTACTGCCCCCCCCCCCCCATTTTTATGTTCTTTTTCCTTTGGATAGGACAGGGAGAAATGGAGAGAGGAGGGGAAGACAAGAGTGGGGGAGAGAAAGACAGACACCTGCAGACCTGCTTCACCACCTGTGAAGCGACTCTCCTGCAGGTGGGGAGCCTGGGGCTCGAACCAGGATCCTTGCGTTTTGCGTCACGTGCCCTTAACCTGCTGCGCTACCGCCCGGTCCCCATTTTTATATTCTTAGTAAAGCAGTTTTAAATGTGATGTACACATCTTTTGCTAAATTTATGTTAGATGTAGAACGGTAGACCTTTGGTATATTCTGCATTAAGAAGTTGTCTTGTGGTCCGGGAGGTGGCACAGTGATAAAGCTTTGATCTCTCAAGCATGAGGCCCTGAGTTCGGTCCCCGGCAGCACATGTGCCAGAGTGATGGCTGGTTCTTTCTCTCTCCTCCTATCTTTCTAATAAATAAATAAAATCTTTAAAAAAAAAAAAAAAAAGAAAAGAAGTTGTCTTGTAGTCAGCAAAGAGGCTGCGTCCTTTCATGCTCTTTATTCTGCCTGCTTAACAATGCGTCTTTGCTGCCCTTGACTTCGTATTTATTATACTTGCTATAAAGTTTTGTTATATCCTATTGGTAGTATTCTGATAATAAATATGACAGGTTTCTGTATAGACGTATATTTAAAAACAGATTCATCCAAGATAAGTGAAGAATCCATAATTTTAAGTGATGCCAGTTAAAAAGTGTTCAGTAAAGTTTTGTAACAACTGTTATAAATTCTTATTCAAAGATAAAAAGCACTAGATTAAACTTAAAAACAGTTGTTTTTGTAGTTTTAAAGGTCCTTGCAGATGTACTTTTTCCCCATTCCCATGTCACTTATTTTTTTCTACAAAAAACAAATGGGTAGTGGTCCGGGAGGTGGCACAGTGGATAAAGCATTGTACTCTCCTCACACATGAGGTCCTGAGTTCAACCCCCGGCACCAGATGGTACCAGATTGAGGATTGATGACTGGTTCATTCCCTCTCTCTCCTTCCTTCCTCCCTCCCTCCCTCCCTCCCTCCCTCCCTCCCTCCCTTCCTTCCTCCCTTCCTCCCTTCCTTCCTCCCTCCCTTCCTCCCTCCCTTCCTCCCTTCCTCCCTCCCTTCCTTTCTCTCTTTCTCTTTCTTTTCCTTGGGTAGGACAGAGAGAGAAATGGACAATGGAGGAGAGACAGACACCTGCAGACCTGCCTCACCGCCTGGGAAGCGACTCCCCTGCAGGTGGGGAGCCGGGGGCTCGAACCGGGATCCTTATGCCGGTCCCTGCGCTTTGCGCCACCTGCGCTTAACCCACTGCGCCACCGCCCGGATCCCCCTCCTATCTTTCTAATTAATATATAAATTATATAAATATACATATACATATGTATGTATGTATGTAGGACAGGCAGTGTGGCACAGCAGGCACAGCCCCCAGCTTGCAAGCATGTGGTTTCCAGCTTGACCCCTGGCATCTCTTTGGCCAAAATAATGCTCTGGTTCTCTCTTCCTTGCTTTCTGTCTTTCGTTAATAAAAGAGAATAAGCTCTCTCTCTCTCTCTTTAGAAAAACTGTAAGAGTAAGGGATTGTTAAACAACTGTATATACAGTTGTTGGGGCCCAGGTGATGGCGCACCTGGTTAAGCACACACATTACAGTGTTCAAGGCTCGGGTTCAAGGCCCTGGTCCCCACCTGCAGGGGGAAAGCTTCACGAGTGGTGAAGTAGGGCTGCGGGTGTCTCTCTGTCTCTCTCCTTCTCTGTCCCCCCCTTTTCTCTCAATTTCTCTCTCTCTGTCCAATAATAAGTAAAATTTAAAAAATTAAAGTTTTTTTTTTAACAAGAATATAGTTGTGGTATTTTAATCTTTAAGACAAGTATAAGCATGCGGGTTTTCTTTTGAATCATTTTATTGAGAGGTTAATGGTTTGCAGTACATTTGTTGACATATGAGTGCAATTTAAGGGATAAATCAAGATAATAGGTGAAACAGGTTTATAGGTGTCTCTCTCTCCCCCCATTTTTCCTTTATATATATATTTTTTATTAATTTATTTTCCCTTTTGTTGCCCTTATTGTTTTTTTCTTGTTGTTGTAGTTATTGATGTCATCGCTGTTGGGTAGGACAGAGAGAAATGGAGAGAGGAGGGGAAGACAGAGAGGGGGAGAGAAAGACAGACACCTACAGACCTGCTTCACCGCCTGTGAAGCGACTCCCCTGCAGGTGGGGGGGCTGGGGGCTCGAACTGGCATCCTTATGCCGGTCCTTGTGCTTCATGCAACGTGCACTTAACCCAATATGCTACCGCCCGACTCCCCCCCCCCCCAATTTCTTGCTGTCCTATCTAATTTTTTTTTTTTAAAAAAAGGAAAAATAGTCAGTGAAATGGTAGATTTGTCCTACACACACCAAGCCCCAGCAGTAACCTGGTGGGGAAAGAAATAAAGATTTCAGTGATCTGACAAATTCAGCAATCAGAAAATCGAGAGACACACACGCACCCACATCCACACACACACACACACACACACACACACACACACACACACTCACTCACACTCACTCACACTCACTCACGCGGGCGCACCAGCCATGGTTGCTGTCATCTCAGTCAGCTTGTTCCGTCTTAGGGATTGTGAGAAGCCAGGGAGCGTGTCTCTGCCTCACACTCACATCCTCAGCAGCTCGGGTCCTTCAGCGGCAGGCGCAGCAGGGCTGAGATGCTGTGGCCGCTGCCCCGCGTCAGTGTCCTGTGCGGGAGGCCCGCTTACTGCAGGCAGATGGCTCATCACCACCCGCCTATCGGACTGGCTGCGACAGTCGGCCAGACTCTTGGCACTCAAGGGACTGAAGGATTCCCCACCAGTTCCTCACCGAAATTCCGTACCTGCTAAATGGTCGGTCAATAGCAGCTGCCCAAAGCCCCGAGTTGAGTGAAAATTCTCGAAGAGGCCTGGAAAGTCAAAGGGAAATACACGTCTTTAAAAGAAAGAGCTGAAGCTTGGCAATGAAGGGTGGCGGAGTCCTTACTGGGTTCCTTCCTCTTAGCCCTGTGATGAGTCAGCAAAATACGAGTCTAGAAAAATGGGGTGGGGGGTGGGTAGCAGCGCACCTGGCAGCACAGGCGACAGTGCGCACAGACCAGGACTCGCCCCGGCCGGCCGGCCGGCCCGCCATGCAGCTGTCTTTCTGTCTCTGTGCTTCTCTGTCTCCCCTGCCTCTGGATTTCTGGCTGTCTCTATCCAATAAAGGACGCCTCCAGCGTTCTGCTCTGGGCCCGGCTTCTGCTGCATGCCGTTCTGCAGACTGGACTGTGGCTGTGGCTACTAGAGTATTTGCACCCTTGTGACGGTAAATAGGATGCAGATGTCACCGAGAGGGGTCTTGAATGCCTACTGCGTGTGAGTCTAAAGAAGAGAAAAATGGAATAAAATAAAATAAATTAATGGAATAAAAATGGAGTTAGCACTCCCAGAAGATTCACTTGAAAATGGAGTGGCAGAAAGAGTCCTGACATCCATCCATAAGCAGTAGTGACCATATGACAGCTGTTTAGTGCCTAACCCTTTGGTTGCACTGAGGTCATACCAGCAAAGATCGTGAGACGTGTTTCAGGTCCATTAATGTCTCGAATGTTAGCTTGCTGTCTGGGTAATGATAAATGTTCTGTGATTAATGACTTGATTGACCTAGGAGGCTCCTCGTGTTTTCTGTTCCTTGTAAGTGAGGGTAGCGCACCCCCTCCCCCCTTTTAACCTCTTATAAATGGTTTTCTGGTCATTGGTGAAAAGTCAGGCATCACCTGCTGCTTTGATTAACTAGGGGTTTTCTTTTTCTTTCTTTCTTTTTTTTTTTAATAGGATAGAGAAAAAGGGAGAGAGGAGGGGGAAGACAGAGAGGGGGAGAGAAAGACAGACACCTGCAGACCTGCTTCACCGCCTGTGAAGCGACTCCCCTGCAGGTGGGGAGCCGGGGCTTGAACCGGGATCCTCATGCCGGTCCTTGTGCTTTGTGCCATGCGCGCCTAACCCGCTGCAGTACCGCCCGACTCCCTAGCTAGAGGTTTTCAAAGCCTTGTTTAGAGATGCCTGAACTAGATCCTGATAACTAAATATCAGCTTCACTAGAAATGCAGCTGTGTTGTTTGTAAGGTTTGGGATCTCTCTCTTACCCTCGCTCTTGACAGACCATGTTTTATGCTAAAGGCAAACCTCAGTTAGAAGCTTGTGAATTAATAAGACAAGCTGTTGTATTCAGGATGCCGCCGTTTCATTTTTCTGATTGAAGAATCTGAATCAACGACTTCAGTTTCTTTATGGATCAGTTCCCATAAAAGTGTATATTGTTGTGTTAGTATCAAAGAGGGGTGTGATATAAATGGCCCTTTGTTTGCTAAACATTTATTTTCTATCTAGGAAAGGATTCTTTTTTTTAAAAAAAAAACATTTTTATTATCTTTTTATTGACTGGATAGATGCAGCCAGAAATTGAGAGGGAAGGAGGAGATAGACAGAGAGACACCTGCAGCCCTGCTTCACCACTCGCAAAGCTTTCCCCCTGCAGGTGGCAATCAGGGCTGGAACCTGGGTCTTTGCGCGTTGTAACATGCGTGCTCAACCAAGTGCACCACCACTTGGCCCCGGAAAAGATTCTTTTTTACTACATGGAAATGTGACATATTTTTTAGTATTGTAAGTTTAATTAGCCTACCTCATTATTAGCAGGGTATTGGAGTAGAGAAAAGAGACTAGCGATGAATGTTTGCCTAATTTATTATAGTTTTAAGGTATATATTCTTAGTTTTTCCTTTTTGTTTTTATTCACTCTATTGTGAATTCTTTAATAAAATCAAATACTGTTTGGTAGCATAGTTAACTTTTTAAAAACTTGGCTGAGTAAATGTTAACTTATAGGATTGTTGTCAGAGAGGTACAGTTTCATATCTTCCCAAGATAGATGTCAGCAGCTGCACACCTCACCCTTCACCGAGCTGCAAACTGTCACCCTTCTTCATCACAGAGCATTAGACTCCAGACCCCACCTCAGCCACCCCCACCTTCCCCCCCCCCCATCCCAGCCTCTACTTTGTCCTAGTTAAAAGAATGTTCTATAGAATTTCCTGCTAGGTAGAGATAGATCATAGAGCTAATTTTAAGATAAGACAAATTTTTCTTTTCTTTAAATTTTATTTATTTATTTGTTATTGGATAGAGACAGAGAGACATTGAGAGAGGAAGAGAGACAGAGAGACACCTGCAGACCTGCTTCACCACCTGTGAAGCGACTCCCCTGCAGGTAGGGAGCCGGGGGCTCGAACTGGGACCCTTATGCTGGTCCTTGCGCTACCGCCTGACTCCCAAGGCAAATTTTTCTTTTCTTTAAAGGCTTAAAAGTGTGGCTCAGTCCACTAGAGCTTAAAACTTGTATGCCTCGAGGCTGCAGGTTCAATTCCCAATGTTACCTAAAGCCAGAAGTGAGCACTGCTTTGGCCTCCCTTTCTCTTCCCCTCTCTTGCTCTTTCTTAATGAATATTGTTTGAAATCTTAACAAGAAGGAACACTTCTGCTTATTTTTTCATGTAGCAAGCAGGAAGGTGGTCAGGAGTGGCCATTTGTAAGTCTGATATAGGTAACTATTGTCCTACTCAAACGCAACTGCCAAGATCTAATGCTCTGGTTTTCTTCCCCCAGGCTTTTACAGACAGCCCTCATTTCAGTGATCACTTGAATGACACTCGATTAGGGGCCCATGAAGGCTTATCCCCAACACCTTTCATGAACTCAAATCTGATGGGTAAGTTGGTAATTTTCTGCAGCTAGTCTTTGCGATCGCTCTTTGTTTTGTTTTGTTGATTATTTATTGTTGATTTCAGCTCCTTTATCTTGACATAAATGATCACCATAGGGAGCCAGTGTTCAGATGCACGGCACCTGCTATATTCCTGGGAACGCAACTCCTCTTTGATCAGAAACACTTATTTCCTTTTCCAGGAAGCACATACAAAGTATCCAGAAGTTCCTGAATGTCTAGGCATATGTGAATTTTATTGTTTGGCTCAGTGTAGGAAACAAGCTGCCAAAAATGGTGTGTTCTCTTAGAGTACTGTTGTCATTGTTATAATTAAAAAAAAAAAAAAGCAAGCTACACTGTGCTGTCAGCTTCCTAGTGTCTGTGACCATAAGCATTTGTTTTCTTTTGAAATAGAGCAAAGTGTTTTACAAATGTGTGATTTACTGTTTGTGTTGGTATATATGGCAATTTAAAATGTGACAGCTGTGATTTGGGGCAGATTTCCCTTATATTGAACTTACTTTCCTTTCTGGCACTTTTTGATTCAAAGTTAATAGTACATTTAGACATTAGATATTTTTAAGCATTCAGGTTAATATTAGATGTTGAATATTTGTTCTATTGAAGTAATGTAGTTTGAAAAATATTGGTCTCCACCTAGTTTATCAAAATCTTTAACATTACCTATTGTCTGTATCTCCCCTTATTTTTTAGAACACCCTTTACCCCACGTGTGAAGCTTGCTACTCTTCAATCTGAAGTAATACGCGAAAGCTTTATTTGTCACGTGATAATTCAACCTTTTTTTACAGAGTCTGCTTCAAAAGAACCCCAGTTTTTCTGGGGCTGAGCAGGTCACAAAAGTTTTCTTTGTTCTGTCTTATTGACTGTCAGTGATGTCATGTAAATATGGGAGGTTGTGTAGTTGACATTGATCTCATTACTCATTCTGTTTCTGAAGGATGTGCCTATATTGTGATCTTAGAATTGTCCTTTTAAGACACAGCCATGCTGATCTAAATGGATTACCCAAAGCCAGAATCCTGGTCATCTGCAGCTTCTTAATAAGTGATATTGCTTTTCAGTCTTTGTGATTCCCTTATCCGACACCTGATACTCATGCAGATCTTTTAAAGACCAGAATCACTGAATAAGAAGCAAATGTTAAAAAAAAAAAATCTAATCAGCAGTGAAATTTGTTTGAGTAACAGCTGATTTCAATGTAGATGCAAATAAAATCGTAGCATTAAAAATACTGCCATTCCAAATAAAACTCAGATGTAAATTTAAAACAAAACAATTATCCTTGTTTTTGCCCCATAGAAGCTTTTCGTTTTCTTTTGAGCTTATCGTCATTGTATACTAGACGTGACACTTCAAATAGCATCATTTTGTAGTATCTGCCCTACTCTCATATAGCATGCATTTGTGCAGCACATGGAATGAATATAGGGTAAAGCTGTAATAAATGCTTTGGTGATTTCTGATTGAATTTAAGTCCAGATTATGAAATACCAGAAATTTCCCCTTTTTGTACTTACTTTCTTACCTTTATTTTAAGCACCCAACGATGACTTAAGTACAACAGAATTACATTATTACTGTAGTTTTGAGCCAGGACCACCATTAAATGTGGAATTAAGTGAATTTTAAGATGTATCTCGTTCACTTGCTCTTAATTTTTTAAATACATGTTTTTAAAGTTTTTTAATATTTTTTATTCCCTTTTGTTGCCCTTGATTTATTGTTGTAGTTACTGATGTCATTGTTGTTGGATAGGACAGAGAGAAATGGAGAGAGGAGGGAAAGACAGAGAGGGGGAGAGAAGGACAGACACCTGCAGACCTGCTTCACCGCCTGTGAAGCGACTCCCCTGCAGGTGGGGAGCTGGGGGCTCGAACCGGGATCCTTACGCTGGTCCTTGTGCTTTGTGCCATGTGAGCTTAATCCACTGCGCCACCACCTGACTCCCTGTTGATATTTTGTAACTGAAATACTTCTGTAATTCAGTTTGAGATAACATTGCTTTCAAGTTGAAGCAATTATGAGCACATAATGGTTAGTTCCTTCAGTGCATGTATAGATCAGTAGGATTACTTTTCTTTTTAAGATCTATTTTCAGAGCCAGATGTTGCCATGCCCTGTCAAACTCACTATGGACTCAAGCCCCCAGTTCCCGCCCGCCTATAGAAGTGAAGCTTCACACGTGATAAGTGGTGCTGCAAATGGCTGGCTGTCTGTCTGTCTCCCTCCACCCCCTTCCCTTTCAGTTTCTGTCATCATATCAAATGAAGTGATCTTTTAAAGATTTATTTTCATGAGAGAGACACATAAATGCCAGGGTCTTACTCAGCTCTGGCATATAATGGTCCCAGAGATTGAACCTGGGATTTTTGCTAGCTCAGGCAAGAAAGTCTGGTTAACTTCTTCTGTACTACCTCCCTGCACCTTAGAATGTTTTTTATTGTGTAAATAATGGTTACAACAGGACAGTTGTTTATAATCAGCCGTATCCCATGCATAAAATCATCCTACGTAAGTCTTGACATAGAAATAACTTTATTTGTAGTTGACCAGGTGCGGTTAGATATTTTCATTGTGAATTTTAATTACCTAGTCTTAAATGTATTTATTTGTAAAAAGAGAGATTAGCCCTAAAAAGCTTAGTTAATAACATAGGAACTATTTCAATGGTCGTTGACAGTATCTGATTTACTGTATTTCCTTCACTTTATTTTCAATAAAAATGATCACATTAGTTATCTGACAGTTTAGTCTGAGAATCTGCATAGCAATAACCTACATTTGGAGATAACTGTTTCTCTAAATCGTAGAGCAGTCCCATATGAACCGGAAATCCGATTTGCTATGTGCCGAGGTAATTGAACTGTTAGAGACTCCACTGTCCAGGTCTGCATCCCTCTGTAGTGTTATGGTGGATAGCAGCACTTTTATCACCCTGTAATAATCCATCTTGAGTTTCATGCTAAACCTCCATTGTTAAAGTATGATTTAGACACATGTGACAGTAGCACCAGTATTTGGAGCTGCTACCTACACACCGTCGTAGGCGACACTTCAGAGTGGTGAGTGGTCCACGGTAGTTGAAGCTGATACGGAAGGCTGTGGCGCTTGTCACCATTGCCGAGGGAAGTCCTAGCTCTAGGGAATGTTGTCGTTCTGCAGATTATGTGAAGCTGTAAACACGTTTGCCTGAAGAAATAGTGGATTGCAAAATGCTACTATCTTCTGTGCTGGAGCTCTTAAACACTTTAATGCTTGTGCACGTTGCAAATTTGAGAAATTTTGTTTAGCAAGGTTGATAATGAACAATCAGCCCCAGAAATATGCATGCCTGTGTTCATTTAGATATTTTGAAATGCTTCACAAAGGAAGTAAAGATGTTACGTTGGGTCAGTTAGTCTCCTTAATGAATTTCACAATTAACCCACTGATTTTTCAGCATGAAAAAAGGAGACTTCTTGTTTCAAGTGAATCAAGTACATTTTTCCCCTTTTGTTGCTCTTGTTTTATTGTTGTTGTAGCTATTATTGTTGTTATTGATGTCATTGTTATTGGATAGGACAGAGAGAAATGGAGAGAGATGGGGAAGACAGAGAGGGTGAGAGAAAGACAGACACCTGCAGACCTGCTTAACCACCTGTGAAGTAACTCCCCTGCAGGTGGGGAGCCCGGGGCTCGAACCGGGATCCTTACTCTGGTCCTTGCACTTTACACCATGTGCACTTAACCCGCTGCGCCACCGCCTGGCCCCGAGAATGTTTACTTTTAATATAAATGTCCATTCTACTTCTGTACCTGGCCGTGTCATTAATTTCTGTGCCTATACAGCCTGAAAAGCAGTCTCTTTCCACATTTAAAATGACATATTAGCTTCTTTTCCCAGCCATTCCTGTGAGCAAGAGTTAAACTAATAAATTCTTTTCTACACAGTCTACAAGAGACCGAACTAATAGTATAATGAAAGAGCTTTGCTTTGAAAGAACTTCCAGAGTTTCCTGTAGAGACTCAGATTCCTTTTATCTGAGGGCAGTTACTCCTGGAGTAAGTTACTTAAAATAATTATTTAGAGTTACATAAAAGACATACCAAGATTTCAGATGATAGAGGTAAAAATAACTTTTGATTTGAGTTTTACTTTGAAGTTTGAAGCTAAAGTTAAAAAGTAATATTAAGAAAGCAAACAATAATTTATATTATCTCCAAGGCCATAATGATTTACTAAGTTTTAGGGTGTGTGCATGTGTGTGTATGTGTGTGTGTTTGTGTGTGTTTGTATGTGCATGTCTGTGTGTGCATGTGTGTGTGCATGTGTGTGTGTTTGTGTGTTTCCCCAGAAAATTCCATGGTGGTAGAGAAGTGTTTTTTACTTCATTTGAGCCTTGGTTGATTTTTCTTACATGAAAGTAGAAAAAAAAATATTTGAACACTAAAATTCTCATTGACTTTTACCTGGGAGGGACTATTGCGGTCATTCTAATTTGCTGAGGAAGTTATGGTTGTATTGAAGTCTGAAATTAGGAGTTGCAGTTGGCACTTCCCATACCCTCATTCTTTCACAGTGAAGAGTTGGTAGTAATTAAGGTAGTTGTCTGTGTTTATTCTGGTTTTTCTAGCCATCAAATAACAGTGATTAAAAAATTTAAAGCCTATCCTGAATTACTTTGTTATAAATCGTAGGCATGTAAGTGCTAGGTTTTCATAGCACTCAAATGCTGAGGTTGTATGTCTGTTCTCCTTTGGTGTTATTTATTATCTCATCGGATATTTCTTGAGACCTCTCTCAAAATGACTATTTTACTTTACCATTTTTATATCTTCCTTCACATTTCACTTTTTTTCCCTTAAATATGTTGCTGACTTTTTGCACGATTCTTTTCCTTTGAAAAAAAATTTTTTTTTTTTTTTTGGCTATTGTGTGTGGTATGGTATGTTGAACTACCTAATAGTCATTCTTATATTACTTGTTTTTCATTTTGAGAATAATTCTCTGGAGAATTGTCAGACTCCTCAGCTTATATTAAATTTCTAGGGAGTCACAATTAAGTGGGAGTTAAGTACAAGGTGCACTCACAGTAAATTAAATCAATTAGTTTATTTATAGTTATTTTTGTTTTATATATATTTTTTTGCCTCCAGGGTTACTGCTGGGGCTCAGTGTCAGCACTATGAATCCACTGCTCCTGTGGCCATTTTTTCCCCATTTCATTGGATAGGACAAAGAGAAACTGAGAGAAGGAGAGAGAAAGATACCTGTAGACCTGTTTTATCATTTGTGAAGCGGCCCCTTTCAGGTGGGGAGCCTGGGGGCTCAAACTGGGATCCTTGTGTGGGTCCTTGCTTTTTGTGCTATGTGTACTTAACCTGGTGTGCCACTGCCCTGCCCCCTTATAGTTATAAATTTTAAATTTTCTTACAGATTTTTCTAGAGTGGTTCCTAAGGTCAGATATTAACAAACTTCTCTCGTAAAGTCGGAGTAAATGGTTTGTATTTGCAGCACAGTACACACAATCAGTAATATTTTTTGGTACTTCTATAACCATTTAAAGATATTAAAAATTCTTATTATGAGAAATATAGATAATAATTGGTTTGGATTTACTCCACATTCTGTAATCTACTCATCTTGCTCTAATCATTCAAGAAAATGCCTTTGAAAGAAGCAAACCAATTTTTGGTGACGAGTTAATCATGGGGTGATAGGTAGCACACTGGGTTGAGTGCACATCGTACAAAGCACAGGGACCAGCATAGGATCCCTGGTTCCCCACCTGCAGGGGACTGATTCACTAGCGGTAAAGCAAGTCTGCAGGTGTCTGTCTTTCTCTCTCCTTCTCTATTTCCTCCTCCCCTCTCAGTTTCTCTCTGTCCTATCCAATTAAATGGAAAAAATGGCCTCCAGGAGCAGTGGATTTGAATTGCAGGCACCGAGCTCCAGCAATAACTCTGGAGGGAAAAAAAAAAAGTTAATCATGTATGTAAATTTCTGTATAATACAACAAACTTGTGTTTTGTTTGGTGATGTTCAGATGTGGTAATTGGTGGTCTATAATGGTAGAGAATTACTTTTGAAATGTAAGTGTTTTTGTCTTCAAGTAGGGTATTGATAGTTGCCTTTTAGGCAAATATATGATTTCCTTCATTTAAGACCGTGTTATTCCTTTAGTTTTCTATAATCTAAAAACGACCTCTGTAGATGCCAGTATAAAATTGTATCTGTAAAGGTGGGGGTAGATAGCATAATAGTTATGCAAAGAGACTCTCAGAGCTGACGCTCTAAGGCTTCAGGTTCAGTCCTGGCACAGCCATGAAATTAGAGCTGAGCAATGCTCTGGAAAAACAGAAAGAAGAAAAAAAAGGAAAGAGAAGAAAAGAAATAAAAAGAAAATAGTATCTGTAGTAATTAAATAAACTCAACCACATTAGGAGAGGAAGAAGTGGCAGTGAGGTAAATCGTTAGAGACTTTTTTTTTTTTTTTTTTTAGAGAGAGAGACAGAGTCTGTAATGATTTAAGAATGCCACAGTCATCAGAAAAGTATATTGTGGGGCCAGATGATGGCACACTTGGTTAAGCACACATGTTACAGTGTGCAAGGACCCAGGTTCAAGCCCCTGGTCCCCACCTGCATGTTGGGAGCTTCACAAGTGCTGAAGCAGTGTTGCAGGTGTCTCTCTGTCTCTGTCCCTGTCTACCCTTCCCTCTCAATTTCTCTCTGTCACCATCTAATAAATCATAACTACAGTAAAAACTTATATAACAAAGAAAAGTGTATCGTTGTGTTATTGACAGTTTGTACACCACCACGGGACTCTCCTCAAAAGGTGTGTAAGATGAAAGTGACATTCCCTGGACTAGCGTCAAAATAATTTTTGTAATGTAAGTGGAATATTTTAAATGCTCGGTAGTTTTGTAAAGTTTCCCGACTGTCTGCCTTCAGTTTAAGGATGTCTTCAGTCTAAAAGATTTAAGGGAAATTCAGCTCCATATTTGTTGTGCTGTACATATGTCTGTATGTACGCCTGTATGCGGACATGTAATGTGCATACATAGCTTTAACCGGAGCACTGCTCACCCCTTGCTATGGTGATGTTTCATGAGGATTGAGCCTCTGGTGCAAGTCTTGTTACATAAACTGCTTTGCCATTTCATCCTCTTAATAATTTTTATAAATATTTGCTTCCAGGTACATAAAATAAAATATGCTTACACAAAAGAATTATAGCATGATTACAAACGATCCTTAGCCTCAGAGAACTCTCCTGCTAGGGTATATGTCTTGCCAAGCATGACCCGGACGGACTCAGGCCCTGGTGCCACCTGAGAAGTGCCGGGGAGCCGATGGGAACGGGTACGGTGACATCACTCCCTCCCGACACACACGCCCTCTGTGTGTCTGTGTACATGTGGATGGAAAGGAAAATGGCCTGGAGTTTGTCAATGAAATCGTGCCCATTCGAGGCCCGGTTTCCCCTTTCCATACTGGCTAGTAGGTAACAAGGAATTTAAATTATGCAGTAATTTGGAGACAAGGATAGGTGCAGAGCCCTTTACTCTTAGGAAGGGAATGTGTGTATTTGCATATGTATGTTTAAATAAGACAGAAAAACATGTTAACATAGGCTTATGTTTTGTTTCATCTTATAGTAAGATTACCATGAGATAGCTTTTGAAAAGATTTGTAGGTATTATCATTAGGTGTTTCACAAAATTACTAGAAAACCCATCTCATTCACTAGCATGCTAATGAGTATCTGTTTATAACTTACTTTATAACCCTAGTGGGAGAAAGTTTTTTTTTTTTTCAGTGATGCACTCACAAAAAGGTCATGCCCAGAACACCATTATGAAGATGAATTAATTATATAGCATACAAATAATAGAATTTGAACTAATGAATATCATTGAAATTTTTCATTGGAGATGTAAAATATAACAGCCATCTTTGTTTTAAAAGTAAATAAACGGGAGTCGGGCAGTAGCGCAGCTGGTTAAGCGCAGGTGGCCCAAAGCCCCCGGCTCCCCACCTGCAGGGGAGTCATTTCGCAGGCGGTGAAGCAGGTCTGCAAGTGTCTGTCTTTCTCTCCCCCCCTCTCTCTTTCCCTCCTCTCTCCATTTCTCTCTGTCTTAATTTAGCAACAACTACATCAATAACTTCAACAAAAAAACAAGGGCAAGAAAAGGGAATAAATAAATATTTTTTTAAAAAGTAAATAAACATATGACTTCCACCCAGCACAACAATTTCACTTTTTAAACATCCCAGAGAAATGAAAACTTCTGTTTCTACAGAAACTTGGCTGTGAGTTTCAATGCATTTATTTGTTTGTTTGTTTTTATAAAATGAAAATATTGATAAGACCATAGGATAAAAGAGGTACAATTCCACACAGTTCCCACCATCAGAACTCTGTACCCCATCCCCTCAATGGAAAGATTTCCTATTCTTTATCCCTCTGGGAGCATGGACCCAGGGTCACTGTGGGATGCAGAAGGTGGAAGGTCTGGCTTCTGTAATTGCTTCCCCAACTCACATAGTCAACGACTGCCACCTCTCCAGATTCAAAGGAGGTCTCGAAACTTTTACATCAGGCTCAGCCTGACGCTGTTGACTGGCTACGGAAGAAGGGCAAACGCTAGAAGAAGAAGAATGGGTGTTGGCAGGTGGATCCACCCAGCCTGCCTCTCTCTTTCCCTAGTGGGGCAGGGCTCTGGGGAGGCGGGGCTCCAGGACACGTTGGTGAAGTCGTCAGTCCAGTAGTCAGGTTGGCTTCATGGTATCATTTGGAACTTGGTGGCTGAAAAAGAGCTAAGCTAGAAAGCAGAGCAAATTGTTGACTAATCATGAATCTAAAGGCACGAATATTGCAGATGAGATTTGGGGTCTCCGTTTTGGAAAAAGCTAGTGGGTCCATTTTAGGTATATTCCACGGGGGCCATGACTTTACTAATTTTTGCCTCAGCCCAACAGCTAACATGCAGGTGGGCTAAAAGTATTGTCTGGGGAGATGGTGTCAGAGTTGGGGATAGGACTCCAAGGCTGGATCAGGACACAGAGTAGCTCCTAAGTATGGGGAAAATAGATAAATATTGCTAACTGTAAACCCCATCTATTAGAATGCATATTTATTTTTAACCTTTTGCTGTGTACGTAATCCGTTCTATGGACTAATAGGCAGCAATAACAAGGGTTTAGATTGATCTTAAGTGTGAAGTAGGTTAAGTGAAAACAAAGTATATGAATACTTAAAAGTCCTACTATCAAAAACACAGAATTGCTCAGTAGAGGTTAAGAAGACAGGTGATTTAAGGTGACAGTATGAAAGGTCCTTGTACTGATGAGCCTGTTGTGTAATTGTTGTGATGGTTAATACTTGAACCTGCATATGTGGTGAATTGTATGCACATAGAAATGAAAACAGCTCTGAGGATAAGATCACTGAACTGTGTGTCACTGCCTTGGTTTTAAGAGGTTATTTATTTTAAGAGGTTAGAAGAGATGTGAAGGTACACATGGCCATTCACTCTATCTTACATCTGCATGCCATCTACAGTTATCTCGGAAAAAGGTTTTTAGAAGTATACAAATATGTGAGTGACTATAGGAAGAAGTCGATACAAAAGTGAAAAATTGCAGCAGGGTTGGAAATAGAGCAGGAAGGTGTGGTTAAATGCACTTGTCTCCCCTGGTACAGGGACCCAGGTTTAAGCCCCGCAGCTTCCCTGCAGAAGGGACTTTTCATGTAGCAGTGGAATAGTGAAGCAGAACTGCATGTTTCTGTCCATCAGATCTAAGAAAAAGAAGGGAAAATAGCCGCCAGGGGCAGTGGATGCGTCGTTCAGGCACAGCGGCCCTGGCGGCAATAAAAAGTAAAATAAGGAAAGGCGGGGGGAAGACAAGGTTATGGGCATGCAGAGCACACACATCGCCATGTGCTGCTGGGGTTCAAGCCCCTGGCACCCACCAACAGGGGGAGCTTCACAAGTAATGGAACAGTGCTGTAGATCTCTCTCCTTCCTTCCTTCCTTCCTTCCTTCCTTCCTTCCTTCCTTCCATCCATCCTTCCTTCCTTCCTTCCTTCCTTCTTTCCTTCCTTCCTCCTTCCTTCCTCCCTCCCTCCCTTCCTTCCATTTTCATTCTCTTTCTCTTTCCTTATCTCTCTCTTTCTCTCATCTATCAAAAAAGGATCTTTATCTCTATCAAAAAAGGAAAAATGGCCACCAGGAACCAGTGGGGCCATGTAGGCACCAAGCCCCAGCAGAAACATGGTGATGAAAAAAAGAAAAGGAAAGAAAAAAAAGGCATCTGGATGAGAGTGGTTGGTGAAGCACACACAACGCCATGCTCAAGCACGGGCAGGCTTTGATGTCCTGCTCCCCGTTGTGGGGGAGGGGGACACACACGATGCTTCTTGAGTGGTGAAGGACGTCTTTGAGTCTGTCTGTCTGCCTCCTGCCTGCCTATGTATCTGTCTGTCTGCCTATCTAGCGCTCTCTCTCTCTCTCTCTCTCTCTCTCTCTCTCTCTCTCGTTTCCCCACCCCTCTTAATCTCTCACTGTCCTGTCAAATAAAATGGTAAGAGCACACACACAAAAAGAGGAAAAAACCACCTGCCTGGAGCAGTGGATTTATAGTGTTGACACCAAACCCTAGTGGCAATGACAAAAAAAAAAAATAATAATGATTTTTTAAAAGAAAGAAATTTGGATGAGATCTTGGTGAGTGCAGTTTTTTTTGTTTTTGTTTTTTTGTTTTGTTTTTGTTTTTTGCACGGGAAAGCTAAGAGTAAAAATCTATTCCATAAAGTGATGTTTTTTTAAGACCTTGTGGCTAAATCTCAGATTTCCCTTTTACTTCAGTGTGTGAGTTAATCTTGCTGTAGGTTCTATTTATCTACTGCATAGCCCACTGATGCATGAAAAGCTGAACAGAGCACAATTTCCCCAGTGGCTCTTCTTTCTCTGGGATTTATAGCGGTGCTTCAGTGTGTGTGGCCAGCTGGGCAAAGCAGGAAGGTTTAAGATGTCAGTTGTTTTAAAGTACTGAGAGAATGGAGCATTTGAGCTTTAAAAATACTGGATAGTGGGGGCTGGGCGGTGGCGCAGCAGGTTAAGCGCACATGGCGCAGAGCTCAAGGAGCAGCACAAGGATCCCGGTTCAAGCCCCAGCTCCCCGCCTTCGGGGGAGTCGCTTCCCAGGGGAAGTAGGTCTGCAGGTGTCTGTCTGTCTCTCTCCTCTCTGTCCTACCCTCCTCTCGGTTTCTCTCTGTCTTAGCCAACAACATTGATAGCAATAACAACAAAACTGATAAACAACAAGGGCAACAGAAAGAAAGAGAGAGAGAGAGAGAGAAAGAGAGAGAAAGAAAGCAAGAGCCTCCAGGAGCAGTGGGGATTCATATTCATAGTGCAGGCACAGAGTCCCAGCGATAACCCTGGAGGCAATATATATATATATATATATGCATGTATGTATGTGTATGTATGTATGTACGTACTGGGTAGTTGGGAAAATCATTTTTACATAGAAAAACAAAAAAAAAGGGAGTAAGGCAGTAGTGCAGCGGGTTAAGCACACATGGCGCAAGGAGCAGCTAAGGATCCCGGTTCGAGCCCCCGGCTCCCCACCTACCTGCAGGGGAGTCGCTTCCCAGGCGGTGAAGCAGGTCTGCAGGTGTCTGTCTTTCTCTCCCCCTCTCTGTCTTCCCCTCCTCTCTCCATTTCTCTCTGTCCTGTCCAACAACAACAATGTCAATAACTACAACAATAAATCAAGAGTAACAAAAAAGGAATAAATAAATAAATATGTATTTTAAAAAAAGAAAACAAAAAAGTCATGACTTTGCTGATGATTCAGTATATCTTTACTAAATTTGGAAACATACACAACATTGGTCATTATTAATATTGTAAGTAGGACAGTCTGCTAAATTCTATGGTATTTGAAAATCGTGTATTCTTTATAAAAGTGTAGATCATGTTTTCTATAAGAGTACTAGAATTTCTATTTCTTTTGTAACATGAAACATAGTATTACTATATTTACTTAACTTCAATCTGTGACCTAAGTTAAAATTAACTTGCTATATTTTCTGATAATTTGCTTTAACCTATCCTCATATATAATGTTTTGGACTTTTTTGAGATAATTGTTGAATACTCTTGTATGTCACAAATCCATGATGGATAATTTAAGTTGACATTCTACCTTTCAGCATAAAAATGTTGAAGTTGGGAGATTTATTTAATGCTATAACATACTTATTTATATATTACCATATATATGATAATATAGCTAAACAAAATCTAACAGGTATGGTATTATTTAAATTGGTGATAAAATAATAAATGTGAAGGCATATTACCGTATTTACATATTACCGTAAATAATAAATGTGAAGGCATATTTATATTTACATATTACCGTAAATAATATTTATATTTACATATTACCGTAAATATTTATATTTATATTTACATATTACCGTAAATATTTATATTTATATTTACATATTACCGTAAATATTTATATTTACATATTACCGTAAATAATAAATGTGAAGGCATATTACCGTATTTACATATTACCGTAAATCACTTGTCAGCTATAAATAATTCCTAGTATGTGAAAGGTATCTAAAGAACATTAATTTGTGAAGGAACAAGATTAAAGAAGTCAGGATGCCCACCAAACTGAAGAAGATGTATAAAATCATATTTTTAATTCAAAATCCAAGTGGTCCTGATATTTCTTTTTTTTTTAAATCTTTTTTTCTTATTTATTTGTTTTCCCTTTTGTTGCCCTTGTTATTTAACATTGCTGTAGTTATTGCTGTTGTCGTTGTTAGATAGGACAGAGAGGGTGAGAGAAAGACAGACACCTGCAGACCTGCTTCACTGCCTGTGAAGTGACTCCCTACAGATGGGGAGCCGGGGGCTCGAACCGGGATCCTCACGCAGGTCCTTGCGCTTTGCGCTATGTGCACTTAACCCGCTGCTCCACCGCCCGACTCCCAGTCCTGATATTTCTAATGAGAATATATTTAGATCATTTAATGTCATGGGAATCCAAAATATGGAAATTTGAGAGAAGTAAAATTGAGGTCTAAATCACTCAGCAAGTTGCAAATATATAACTTTCTCAGCATGTAGTCTCATGATAGCTCAACAATGTGTAATATATCTGATTAGTGTCATAATATATTGCCTTGAAAGATCAATAAAGCACACAGTAGGGAAATTTAATCAGAATGACCAAACTAAGTCTTAAAAACAACTTTGTTCACATGATTTTAAGATATAAAGAATTCAGTTTTAAAGCATGTAAGGTGTATCCCAGTGGTGGCAGGAGCTGGAGAGGGGGAGGTTTGCTTTTGAAAGCACTGGCAAAGTTGTGATTTGTATAGTAGGACTTATGAAACGCTCAATTTTTCTTGGCTATGCTAATAGCCTCTGGTCTAGTGCATTTGACATTTTTATTTTTAATAGAAATTAGAAACAAATGCTGTGCACTTGAGAAATTGGAGTCATCTTTCCATAGTGCCCACAATTTACTTTCAGTATGGCTAGGCTCCTAGGAATTTGGCTGAACATTGTATCTTAAAGGGGAGAAAGTGAGACATTGTGTGCAAAAAACAATTTAGGAGTAATAATGTAGGCTACTGCTTTCTCTTCTTTTTTCATAGAAACTTATTAAACGGGGGTCAAGCTGTAGCAGACCCAATTGAAGTCGTTGTTTTTCTTTGTGGATTGTTTGGTCTGGGCCAAGATAGGATGGATGTATTGGGTTTGAAGTTGTCTGTTCAGGGAAGTCAGGTTGGCATCATGATAGAATCTGTAATTTGGTGGCTGAAGAGCACTAAAATACAAATTGTTTGGTAATCAGGGATCTAAAGGGAAGAATGTAGCGGATGATGGGGGGCTTTATAGGCATTTTAAGATGCATAAATTTCTCTAAAATTGATTTTATTTGATAAAATCTGTTTTCTGTGCAAATGCTCATTGTCCTTAGTTTTACAATATAATTGGTTGGATTTTTTTTTTCCTTCTTTTTTTGCCTTTGGGGTTATTGCTGGTGCTCGGTGCCTGCACTACGAATCTGCTGCTCCTGGAGGCCATTTTCCCCATTTTGTTGCCCTTGCTTTACCCTTGTTGTTGTCATTATTGTTGTCGTTGCTGTTATTGTTGGATAGGACAGAGAAAAATCGAGGGATGGGAAGACAGAGAGGGAGAGAGAAAGACAGACACCTGCGGACCTGCTTTACTGCCTGTGAAGCGACTCCCCTGCAGGTGGGGAGCCGGGGGCTTGAACCAGAATCCTTATGCCGGTCCCTGCGCTTTGGGCCACCTGCACTTAACCCGATGCGCTACTACCCAACCCCCACCCAACTGGTTGGATCTTAGTTGTTTTCTGGCTGGTACTTTTATGCCTTGCATAAAGAGGGCATCAATAAATGAGTGAATAAATAACATTTCATACCAAATTCAGAACTAAGTTGTCGATATTATTTTACTACAAAGAGGAAAGAACATTGCAAATCATTTTTCTGTTTATGTAAAGTAAAATGACAGTAAAAGGACAAATTCTTGTTTGTTTACACCAAAGCACTGCTTGGCTCTGGTTTATAGTGGGGCTGGGGATTGAACCTGGGACCTTTGGTGCCTCAGGTCTGAAAGTCTTTGCATAACCATTATGCTGTCTCCCCAGCCCCGAAAGGACAAATTCTTAAATGTTAGGCAGAAAGTACTTTTCATTTTCACATTTCTGTTAATTGATTTAGAAAATAAAATTCTTTCAATATCCATTTACTTCTTAAGGTAGATTTTTTTCCATTAGTTGCAAAAATTAAAGATCATAGTAGGTTCACAGTTATGTTAGAAATTACAGTTTGGTCCTAATCGATATTCACCAATTTTAATATATTTCATTCATTTATTTATCGAATGAGCTGTGTAAACAAATGAATGGACTGGAAGTGTATTTCATTCCATGTATTAGATTTGAAATAAGTAAAAGAAGAAATTCTACAGTTCCCAAGGTCCCAGCACTAAAGTGTATCTTGGGTTGGGCAGCGGCTCACCTGGTTAAGCGCACACTTTACCGTGCACAACGACACAGGTTCAAGCCCCACTCCCCACCTGTAGTGCGGAGACTTCACTAGCAGAGGAGCAGGGCTGCAGGTATCTCACTGTCTTTCTACCTCCCCCCTCTGTTTCTCTTTATTCTTATTATTTTATTATCTGTATTTATTTATTGGATAGACACAGCCTGAAATTGAGAGGAAGGGGGCGAGACAGAGTGTGGTATGCAGTGATATTCCAGACCACTGCAGGAATCTACAGTGAAGAATCAGATGGTGTGAATCAGAGGACGGATAGGTGGGCATACAGCTAACCTCGTGGGGGTGTTGCCTGTTTGCCATCCATGAGACCTAGATTGGAGCCTGGCCCCCACCACATTTGGGAAAGAAATTTCAGTGCTGTAATGCCTTTCCCTTTCTCCCGTGTCTCTGTCTCCCTTTCCTACCTGAAAAGAAGTTGGCTCATAGCAGTAAAGCTCCAGCAGTAACAAGCGTTGGGGGGTGGTGTGAGAGGACTGGATAGTGAGAGTTACGGAAACAAAGATAGAGTCCTCGTTTGTACTCAGGACCTTAAGGGTTAGGAAGGCACTCTTTTGGGAGGCGGGCGGTGGCGCAGCGGGTTAAGCGCACGTGGCGCAAAGCACAAGCACCAGTGTAAGGATCCCGGTTCGAGCCCCCGGCTCCCCACCTGCAGGGGAGTCGCTTCCCAGGCGGTGAAGCAGGTCTGCAGGTGTCTGTCTTTCTCTCCCCCTCTCTGTCTTCCCCTCCTCTCTCCATTTCTCTCTGTCCTATCCAACAACAATGACATCAATAATAACTACAACAATAAAACAACAAGGGCAACAAAAGGGAATAAAGAAACATTTTTAAAAATTCAAAAAAAAGAAAAGAAAGTGCTCTTTCTTCCTTCTCCTGTTCATCCTGTCCCGTTAGCAGGCTGTCTTTCTGCAGTATCTGACGGTGTTGGATTTTGCGTTGTTTCTACACTGTCTCCCTTACTCCTGAGGAGAAAGGCTGCAAGAAGGGCGTTGTTGTGCCCATTTTAGAGGTCTCAACGCCGGAGCACAGCACGGGTAAGCATCTTGTCTTCCCATTAGAGCTACTGCTGATCTTCCCTGGCGGCTCAGTTCCTCTGCTGTGGCCGCGACATGCAGGGAGTCAGTGACAGCCACTGTCACGGCGAATACCAGCGTGAGCGGAAGGCCACTGGCTCAGTAGGAAAGAGTGCTCGTGGGTCGGGGAAGAGAGGATCCTCCTCCAGACACACCTGTCATGAGAAGAGAAAGTGGACCTTTGCACACACACTGCAGTGCCCAAGGATGTGGGCTCCAGCCCCTGGTCCCCACCTGCCGGGGGAAAGCTTCATGAGTGGTGAAGCAGGGGTTGCATGTGTCTCTCTGTCTCTCTCCTGCTCCCCTCTTAATTTCTCTCTGTGTCTACCCAATAGTGAATAACTTTTTAGAAACTGTACCTATGTGTCAACAACTATACTATAAATTATTAGCACCCTAGTAAAGAAAAGGTCCGAGAATTTTATATGAGGAAATTAACTGTAATTCTGTAAACTGCAGTGAAGAATCACTGTCATGTAAGTCAGAATGCTGCTGAGCTCTGGTCACTTTACGAATGGAAGAGCTCTCTTCCCTCTAATGGCTGCTTCTCCTCTGAAACATATGTCGTTCATTTGATGTGTCTTTCCTTTTCAGATTATACTTTGATATCTGGCCAACTTGGTGAGCATCAGACAGCGTTACTCACCTCAGCTTGTGGGGGGGACGTTATCATAACTTGTTATCTATGGACAAAGTCTTAGTAGAGATTTCTCAGTCAGTCGCCTCGCACACTTGTGTGTCTCTTCCCATGCCCACTGGTCATTCCATCTCAGTAGCCTTGAAAGACAGGCAGGCCACCAGCTGATGTATTTTCAGGCTTTCGTATCTAATATGTATTCCATTTCCATTCAGTTTTTTTCTTCTTTTGCCTAATTAATGCTAAAGCAGCCTATGCATCTTTAAAATTGGTTTAGTAAAAGAACATCAAACATCCAAACTAAATGCTAAAGTAATAATTGACACTACTGCAAAAGTAACGATGCCTTTCACAACGGTGAAAGAAAAAGTCACTAAAGTCCACCTTCATGTGCGTGTTTTCTTATTAAATGTAAACTCCAGGTTTTTGCTAAGTCAATAAGTTCTGGTTTTCGTGGCTTTGACAGTTTAGATGAAGTGAATGAGAAGAGTTCTTTAGTGAAAGTGTGAGAATTTCACAAGCAGAATCTTCTTAGCAATTAGCCTGACTTTGAAAGTTGAAGCCACTGATTAAGCTTTCTCTTTAATTTCCTGAAATCATTCATTCATGATGATATGTTTGCAAGGCAGCGATGCTCACCGCTTTAGCACCAACACTTTTCATGATAATATGTTTGAATTCCCTGGTTGTGATTCTTTTAAAAATATTTTTCAGGCTAGTAGCCTATCTTCATGTGCTGCTGAGCACGTCCTTACCACCTCTGTCTCATGAGTCTGCCTGATAAAGATAGGCAGGTTCTGGAGCTGGCGCCCCCCCCACCCCCCCATCACCAGGTGCAAGAACCCAGGTTTGAACTACTCAGACGCCACATAGGAGCGTCTGCGTCAGGGAAGGTTCGCAAGCAGTGGGGCCGTGCTGCAGAGCCTTTCCCTTTAATTTATTATTGCACAGATAGAGCAGAGGGAAATTGAGAGGGGTGGGTGGAGTAGAGAGGGAGAGAGACAGAGACACCTGCAGCCCTGCTTCACCACTTGTGAAGCTTTCCCCTTACAGATGGGGACTGGGGGCTTGAACCGGGGTCCTTGCGCTCTGTAATATGTGCACTTTACCCGGTGCGCCCCCACCCCACCCCCCCCACCCCCCCCCCCCGCCAGGGAGAGTTTCTGTCAGTACCATGCGCTGACCAGTTGCGCCACTGGAGCTCTCTGAAAGTTTCGATTCATAGCATATGCTGTTGATTTCTCCACAAAGTTCTAGCAGAATTCAGACACTTCAATTTCCTTGTCTCTCCCGTTAAGATTTATCATTTTTGTTTCATTAACATAATTTAGGAAAAATGGAAACAGTTATGAGGAAAATATTCATTACTATAGCTAAGGCAAAACATGTTGAAGGTGGTCTTAGACCTGCTGGGGACTTTGAATCCTTAGGTTGTGAGGCGCATGGTTGTTTGCCCAGGTTCAACTGCTATTCCGAGATCTGGCTTTGCTGCCAGTTAGGTCTCCGTGGGAAATTACTTAGGGCTTTTATATGCACAGAAACCTGAGAATACTAGATGGGATCTGTGCATAGCCTTCTCTCCTTTTCTTTCTCCGAGGATCCTAAAATAAAAGGGAAGCTATAGACTTTTTAACTAATTCTTTAATTTCATTATAGTGTATCCAGCTAATAAACATTAATAAAATTATCTAAATAATGCTATAGGGGGCCAGGTGGTAGCGCAGCAGGTTAAACGCAAAGGGCGCAAAGCCCAAGGACCGGCATAAGGATCCTGGTTCATCCTAGCTCCCCACCTGCAGGGGAGTCGCTTCACAGGCGGTGAAGCAGGTCTGCAGGTGTCTGTCTTTCCCTCCCCCTCTCTGTCTTCCCCTCCTCTCTCCATTTCTCTCTGTCCTATCCAACAATAACGACATCTGTAACAACAACAATGATAACTACAACAATAAAACAAGGGCAACAAAAGGGAATAAAAACGCAAGGGCCAGCGTAAGGATCCCGGTTCGAGGTCTGCAGGTGTCTATCTTTCTCTCCCCCTCTCTGTCTTCCCCTCCTCTCTCCATTTCTCTCTGTCCTATCCAACAACAACAACAGCAATAATAACAACAAGGACAACAAAATGGAAAATGGTCTCCACGAGCAGTGGATTCATAATGCAAGCAAGAATCCTCGAGGCAAAATAATAATAATAATAATAATAATAATCTTATAACTGATAATATGGTACATTGACTTCACTTAAAGTAAGCCATAAATTAATGTGATTAATACTTTACTGTTTCCTTTAGGTAAATCTTTAGGTAATGTGATCTCTGGTAGTCATAAAATAAACAGAAAAGCATTATGCATTAGTCTTTAACTCCAGAACACCAGCCTTATTAACACTGGATTTCTTTCTTTTTTATTTTATTTTTATTGATTGGATAGAGACAGAGAGATTGAGAGGGAGGGAGGTAAAGAGACATCAGTAGAGTTGTTCCATCGATTGTGAAGCTTCCCCCCTGCAGGTGGGGCCCAGGGGCTTGAACCGGGATCTTTGTGTGCTGTAACATGTGCTCACCCAGGTGCACCACCACCCGGCCTCAGCAGTGGATTGCTAAGTAGCTGTGATTTCACAGTTAGCCAGTTTTTGCTTGTCAAATAAACTGATTTCAAGAAAGCAAAAAGTTCTCCCTTTTTAGTGATTATATTTAATACTTGTGATGCTTTTGTTAAAAATAGGAAAGGACTAAGGAGATAACACAGAGATTATAAAATAAACTTGTACGCCTGAGGCCCTAAAGTCCCAGGCTTATCCTTAGCAACGCCATAATCCAAACCTGAGCACTGCTGTGAGTGTCTGTGTGTGTCACATACAAATCAATACAGGCTGTGCAATAATGCGGTAATTTCCCGTTTATTAATATCATCTTAAATTGCTTTAACTCTTTTGTTAAAAGGCATGCAACTTTATAGCATGACTGTGAATAGAAGCTTCAGTTTTCACGAACAAAACTAGAATTGGGAGGTGGCATGGAAATAATTCACCTGGTAGACTACACGCTTTGCCGTGTGTGAGGCACTGAGCTTGAGCCCGTGACTCCACGCTGGAGTATTCGTGACACCGGAGGAATTCTCATGAATAGTGGAGCAATCCTGGGGGCTAAACTGGAGTGTCTCCCCGCCTCCCTCCCCCCCTGTACCCCAGTCCTGCCCCAATCTAAAAGGAAAAGTAACTCTTCTGGGGCCACCGAATTATGTGGGTAAAAGACTAGTGAGAAAAAGAAAAGTAAACACCGCGAACTCATCACCTAGTGATGCTTTGTGAGTTTTGAGTTTATGGAGATAATTTTTTTTTTTTTGTAATTGAAATCTTTTTTTTTATATTTATTTTATTATTTATTCCCTTTTGTTGCCTTTGTTGTTTTATTGTTGTAGTTATTATTGTTGTTGTCGTTGTTGGATAGGACAGAGAGAAATGGAGAGAGGAGGGGAAGACAGAGGGGGAGAGAAAGACAGACACCTGCTGACCTACTTCACCGCCTGTGAAGCGACTCCCCTGCAGGTGGGGAGCCGGGGTTCGAACCGGGATCCTTATGCCGGTCCTTGTGCTTTGCGCCACCTGCGCTTAACCCGCTGCGCTACAGCCCGACTCCCTGTAATTGAAATCTTAATGACCTATAATAATTTGTCTTTTTAAAAAATATTTATTTATTCCCTTTTGTTGCTCTTGTCGGGTTGTTGTTGTTGTTGTAGTTAGTGTTGTCATCGTTGTTGGATAGGACAGGGAGAAATGGAGAGAGGAGAGGAAGACAGAGGGGGGAGAGAAAGACAGACACCTGCAGACCTGCCTCACCACCTAATGGTTTTGGCTTCTTTTTTATACGTTAGATTTCCGTGCGTGCTTATTTCTCGGCTCGTCATTTTGTCCTACTGGCCTGAGTGTTCTCTTTTTTAGGCATTAAAGTTATAAAATAGTTTCAGTACAGTACAACATAATCTGTAGTGGGGAGAATTATACATTATAACTCACCTCTCCAGAGCCCTCCCCCACTAGGGATAGATGGCAACACAGACCGGGCGTATGGATCAACCTGCTCACACCCATGTCCAGCAGAGAAGCCGTTACAGAAGCCAGAACTCCCGCCCTCTGCACCCCATAAAGAATTTTGGTTCATACTTTCAGAGGGGGAGAAGTATTAGGGAAAGATGACCAGAGGGCTTGAAACTCAATTCCATCAGGACCGAGAGAGAGAAGAGAAAAAAAAAAAAGGAAGAACACTCAGAAGTAATAATAGGTATAGGTGTGACTTAGAAAGGAAAAGATGACAGGACCATAGAAAAAAGAGCAAATATGGATGTGTAGTTAGATAGTTATAGAAATAACAGTCAACCCTATCTGTGATGTTGGGAGAACTACTGAAGTTTCCAATGGAGGGGATGGGGACACAGAAGTCTGGGGGTGGGAATGGTGCAAAATTATACTTCTGTCATCTATCTCATAGTTTTGTAAATCAATATTAAGTCACTAATAAGATGAAATAATAATTATACGTTATATAAATGCCATCGCCATTTAGATATAGAATTTTTATTCCTCTTAGATTCTGGGCTCCTCGAGGTCATCTTCCTAGTGTTCCCCACACTAATGATAAAGCTGGAACTGCTACTGAACTAGCAAAGCGTTTGCAAACTGCTAAATGTATGAGTGAGTCTGAGATGCAGTAATCAGCCTGGTTACACTGCTCGACAAATGTGTGCTTACAGACAGAGCAGTGCTCTGCAAAGAGAGGTCTCTGCTCTTCACATCTTCACAGCCCCCTGGGGTACTAAATTAGTGGGCAGAAAAGGTGCTGTGTATTTTCTTGGTCAGTGTGTAATTTGATTGTTTTTCATATGTTTTCATTATGATGGAGTTAGATTCAACTGGTTTTTACATACATTTGTTACACTGACTATAAGTCAGTCTGTTTATTGATTTTCGTCTGTGCCATGTGCCTATAAGCATGTTGTTGTGCTCCTTCTTTCCTAGAGGGACAACAGTGGGCCGGCCACTTTATTTGCTACCAGTTAAACCCAGAGTCATATTCATATTTGTTTCTATTGTGTCTGCATTCGATAAGAGAAAAATGAACTGTCAGTGTGCCCCAAGATATCTCATTGCCCCTCTCCCCACAACTGCTGTTCTATTTTGTTACTCTGAATTTGCCTTTTCTGTACATTGCATGATTCTAGGTTACACATATAAGCGATCTTTGGAGACTGATTTCTTCCACTTAACATATCTTTCACGATTCATCCATATTGTAAAATCTGTCAGTACTTTCCATTATTGTGTTTCTGTTTTTATTAGTGAATTAATAGTGATTAATAAGATTGTGAGGTTACAGAGTTCCCCCTGCCAGAGTTCCCTGTCCCACCCTCTCCATTAGAAGCTTCCCTAGTCTTTATCCCTTTGGGAGTATGAACCAAAATTCTTGATGGGGTGCAGAAGGTGGAAGGTCTGGCTTCTGTCATTGCTTCCCCACTGGACATGGGCAGGTGGATCCACACCCCCAGCCTGTTTTTGTCTTTCCATAGTGGGGCAGGGCTCTGCGGAGGTGAGGTTCCAGGACGTCTGCCCAAGTTAGGAAGTTAGGATGGCATCATAGTAATGTCTGCAACTTGGTGACTGAAAGGTGGTAAGGTATAAAGCAAAACAAAATGTTTAATAAACAGGAACCCAACGGTAGGAATGAAATTAGGGGTCTTCATGTAGGAAGAAGCTAGGAAATCTATTTTAGGCATGTTCCAAGGGACCCATGACTTTAGTAATTTTTGCCTGATCCTGATAGCTAACATGAAGGTGAACTAAAGGTTTTGTCTGGGTAAAATGTAGTCAGAGTTGAGAATTGGGCTAGAAATCTGGATTAGGACAGAGAGTAGGTCTCAAACTTTAAGAAAGTACATAAATACCATTAACTGTTTACACCATCCCTCTGGCCTAGTGTTTGCATATAGTTAGCACAGTAGCCTGTGTGAGACCTCTGAGTCCCTCTCGGTCTCAGCTTGCAGTCCATGGTCACAGCTAGGAACATTCTAGTGTGCACTCATTTCGGGACCAGTCTTCCTTGAATGGCATAGGAGGTTGGCTCAGCCTCCCTCCACTCAGAGGGTGGGGCAGCCCCTACTATAGCTGCTCTCCATTGAGAGGCCCACAAGAGATGTTCCTGATGGAAGTGACCAGTGATGGTGGAGAGAGGGATCTGTTAGAGGACTCGGCCCATTGTATCTATGTGGGAGTCCAGGGGGTTCCTGACTAGAACCCCAGATGATGGGGTGGTCCGGCAGTGACCCAAAGGCCGTCATCAGAGTGAGTCAAGCTCTTGCTCTTAGCCAGCCTTGTAGTCCTTGGTTTATGTGACAAGGGTAGACTTTGTCCCCGTGGGTAGATCACTGAATGCCATTTGTTGGTTCCAAACCAGTTTGGGGTTTAAATGGGATCTAAGTTAACCTTATGTTGTACTGCATTTTCTTGTTTGATGACGATAATAGAGGTTGTCAGTATTGTGATGTCTCGTTTTATTCACCTGTTCATCGATCATTGGAGTTTACGGTACTTCCCCTCTTGATCACCACTAGTCATACATGTCACTGTGGAGCTCATGAGGTTTTGTATAGAGGGCTTTCCATTTCAGTACCCTCTAGGGGTAATGTGACTCCGTGTGTGATTAGTTATGTGAAGAGCCGCATGAAATCATAGTCATTAGAAATGGACGAGGCCTTTTGTTTCTTCACATTTTATATTTGCTTTACTTACATTTTAGCTATTCTGGTGGGTGTGAAATTTCCTTGAACTTTTAAATTTCACTTCCCTAATGTTGGGCATTATTTCATATGTCTATTAATTTCATGTAGCTCTTCTTTGGAGAAATGTATATTTCTGCACTTTAATATCTGAAATCTAGGTAGCAATTAATGGTCTTGCTGTGTCTTTTGAGGATGTCATAATGGGAGTATAAATCTAGCACAGGGTGCAGCACTGAAAAATAGTCTCTTATTGTTCACTTTTTTTCTTTCCCATTTCACCTTGAATTAAACATAAGAAACATGCTTAGAGAAACAGAGGAAACAATTCCCTAGATTTCATTTAACATTTAATTTGGGGAATGCTAGGCTCCCACCTAGATCTAGTGACTTTTCCTCCATTCAACATTGCATTCCGTTGGACCTCTGAAATCCTTCCTTTACAGTGAATGACTCCTGTGAATAGGTAAACGTGTTACATGGTACTGGTTTTTATGTCTTTTATGTAAAAGGAAATAGAACCATTAAAAATTCATTCAGAGGGAGTCGGGCGGTAGTGCAGGTGGCGCAAAGCACAAGGACCAGAGTGAAAATCCCAGTTTGAGCCCTCAGCTCCCCACCTGCAGGGGAGTCCCTTCACAGGTGGTGAAGCAGGTCTGCAGGTGTCTGTCTTTCTCTCCTCCTCTCTCCATTTCTCTCTGTCCTAGCCAACAACGATGAAATCAGTGACAACAATAACTACAACAATAATTTTTAAAAAAGGGCAAGAAAAGGGAATAAATAAACATTTAAAAAATATTTTTAAAAATTAAAAAAAACTTATTCAGAGCATTTACTTTAATATATTATTTGGGTCAGTTTAAATGTTATATACATCAATAAACTCTGTGACAATTGCCTCTCCGAGGTACAGTGTCTCTAATAGGCGAATGGCTCAACTGTGTGTGAATGCTGATGTTTACACACTAAATGACACTGAGAGGACAGTGATTGGAAACTGGTGTCCAGGGGACTGTGCTAACTTGACCCTCGCTTGTTTTGAAGTCTAGGTTAAAGTGAGTAGAACAGCTAATGTTTTAGTGACAACCCCCTCTCTATTTTTTTTTTTTAGATTTTTTTATTATTATTTATTTCCTTTTTGTTGCCCTTGTTTTTATTGTTGTTGTAGTTATTGTTGTTGATGTCATCGTTGATGGATAGGACAGAGAGAAATGGAGAGAGGAGGAGAGAAAGACACCTGCAGACCTATTTCACCTGCGCTTAACCCGCTGTGCTACCCTCTGACTCCCTGTTTTTTTTTTTGTTTTGTTTTGTTTTGTTTTTCAGTTTTATGGTCTTGATAGAGTTTCTTATTTTATTATTTGTATATTTATTTTTCATTTTTTTATTTATAAAAAGGAAACACTGACAAAACCATAGGATAAGAGGGGTACAACTCCACACAATTCCCACCAACAGAACTCCATATCCCATCCCCTCCCCTGATAGCTTTCCTATTCTTTATCCCTCTGGGAGTATGGACCCAAGGTCATTGTGGGATGCAGAAGGTGGGGAGGAGGTCTGGCTTCTGTAATTGCTTCCCTGCTGAACATACGTGTCAACAGGTCGATCCATACTCCCAGCCTGTCTCTCTCTTTCCCTAGTGGGAAAGGGCTCTGGGGAAGCAGAGCTCCAGGACACATTGGGGTTGTCTGTCCAGGGAAATCTGGTTGGCATCATGCTAGCATCTAGAACCTGGTGTCTGAAAAGAGAGTTACATATAAAGCCAAAGAAGTTGTTGACTAATCATGAACCTAAAGGCTGGAATAGTGCAGATGAAGAATTGGGCAGGGGATCTCCGTTTTGTAGATAGCTAGTAGGCATATGGGGGCCCACAAAGGGGTCTATTTTGTTGTTCCTGATGGAGATGACCAGTAACAATGGAGAGGGGGATTTATTCGGGGTCTAGGCCCATCATGTCTGTGTGGGAATCTCAGGACTCCCCGAATAGGGCCCCAGCTGATGGGGTGGCCTGATAGTGATAAAGAGTCGTCATTAAAGTCTGCCAGTCTCTTGCCCTTATTCAGCTTTTGCAGTCCTTGCTTTGATAAGGTGAGCTTTGGAGTGAGGGAAGTGTAATAGGAAGTAGGTGAGGAGGGTATCTAAATAGACACTATTTCATTATGAACTTTATACTGACTTCACTGCAGACTATTGTGTACTTTTATTTTTTAACCAGAGCCCTGCTCAATTCTGGCTTATGGTGGTGCTGGGGATTAAACCTGGGACTTTGGAGCCTCAGGCATGAGCTTCTCTTTGCATAACCATTATGCTATCTCCCCAGCCCTTATTTATTTTTTTTTATTTATTGGTGGATTATTGTTTTACAGTCAACAGTAAATCGGATAGTTTGTACATGCATAACACTTACCAGTTTTCCACATAACAATACAACCCCCACTAGTTCCTCCTCTGCCATCATGTTCCAGGACCTGAACTCCCACACACACACACACACACACCAGAGTCTTTGACTTTGGTGCAATACACCAACTCCAGTCCAAGCTCTGCTTTGTGTTTTCTCTTCTGATCTTGTTTTTCAACTTCTGCCTGAGAGTGAGATCATCCCATATTCATCCTTCTGTTTCTGACTTACTTCACTTAACATGATTTCTTCAAGCTTCATCTAAGATGGGCTGAAAATGGTGAAATAGCCATTTTTAATACCTGAATAGTATTCCATTGTGTATATAGACCACAACTTGCTCAGCCACTCATCTGTTGTTGGACACCTGGGTTGCTTCCAGGTTTTGGCTATTACACATTGTGCTGCCAAGAACATGTGTGTACACAGATCTTTTTGGAAGGGTGTGTTTGGCTCCTTAGGATCTATCCCCAGGAGAGGAATTGGAGGAGTCATAGGTTAGGTCCATTTTCTAGCCTTCTGTGAGTTCTCCAGACTGCTTTCCAGAGAGGCTGGACCCATCTATATTCCCACCAGCAGTGCAGGGAGGCTTCCTTTGTCCCCATAACCTCACCAGCATTTGTTACCCCTACCTTTTCTGGTGTGTGACATTCTCACAGGACTGAAATGGCATCTCATTGTTGTCTTTATTTGCATTTCTCTGGCAGTCAATGACTTGGAGCATTTTTTCATGTTTCTTGGCCCTTTGGATCTCTTCTGTGGTGAATATTCTGTCCATGTGCTCTCTCCATTTTGGGGTGGGGTCATTTGTTTTCTTGTTGTGGAGTTAGATTCTAGGATGTATGCCCAGGGCAGGGCCAGAGGAGGGAGGAGTGTGTATGTGTGCGTGTGTGTGTGCGTGTGTGCGTGCGTGTGTGTGTGTGTGTGTGTGTGTGTGTGTGTGTCTTGAAGAGTGTATTAATTAATACCTGCAGTTAGCTGCTGGTCTTTATAATCAAGCCCTCAATTTTCTTGTGAAGTACTTTTGAACCCAATTTTCCATGTAGAGAAAAAAAAAAAAAGTGCAGCTTGCTGCCAGCAATGTAGTTTGTTTTTTTTTTAAAGATTTTATTTATTTGTCAATGAGAAAGGTAGAAGAGAGAGAAAAAACCAGACATCACTTTGATACATGTGCTGCCTGGGATTGAACTCAGGACCTCATGCTTGAGAGTCTAGTGCTTTAGCCACTATGCCACCTCCTGGCACACACAATGTTTTAATTTTGCATAAATACTTTCTCTGAGGCTGAATTAAATCTGTCAGTGTGATGATAAAATATATAAACAGTTCTTAGGGAGATTTCTAAACGAAACTTGTCTTTTCCTACTGTAACAGAAATATACATGACGGTCAATATTTAATTTTTCTCCTGTGCAGAAATAATTATACAAGTGAGATATTTTGTGTCCAATTGTGGTATTAAGGTTAAAATATAGAGCTATAATCCAAGAGTTATCTGGAATAAATCTGTAGCTTCAAAGTCACCTGTGAATATTCTGGGGACAGATGGGAAGAAGGTTAAGTAAACGACAGTTGAGAACTGTGTGTGAACCTCAGCTAAAGCAGTAAAGTGAAGCCTTTGTCCCCATCTTGTTACTTTCAAACTAGCGTTTGAATTAATTATTAACATTAGAGCATGGCGGCTGGCTGGATGGTGGCACACCTGGTTGAGCTCAAAAATCACCATGTGCAAGGACCCAGGTTCAAGTCCCCACTCCCCACCTGCAGGAGGGACTCTTCACAAGTGGTGAAGTAGGTCTGTGGGTGTGTGTCAAATTTCTTTCTCCCCCGGTATCTCTCTGTCCTATGAAGTAAAATTAAAAGAAAAGGAGTGGTATATTTGTAGTGTCAGCACTGAGACCCACAATAGACACAATAGATTTGGTGTGTTAAAAGAAAGAAAAAAAAACCATACTGCTAAGCAGATATGCACCAGTTTATGTAGTCTTGTCAGCAGCCTCAAGATGTAGGTATTGTTTGTACTATTACTCATATTTTTTCCAATGAAGAAATTGAGTTTTAGAGTCTAGGTAGCTTGTTGTCCAAAAGCCAAAAAGTTAATAAGTCAGAGAACTGGCATTAGACCAAAATCTGTTTGACTTCATAAACATTCTTTTAATCTCTGTTTACTTTTTAAATACTACTCTCTATTCATGGTGGCTTCAACAAATGTCAAGAGTATCTATTTGGCTTCTCACTGCTTTACTGTCAGGCATGTTTTTAGTCATGTCTTTCCTGTGTCTTTGGGGAAGAGGTTCAGTGCATAGATGCTTTCAATGCGAGTTGAACTTGGAATCAAGGAGAAAATGTGTTTTTAGTGGCCACCCAGGGTATATGCCTGGTAGTGATAATCTGAGTGATACACAGTCCTTCCTTCTGATTTGCTTTATAAAGCCAGACACCATTCTCGTGTTCACATTATTCTTCTTCTAGAAAAATGGATGTAATCTACATCTTTAGATCCTAAAGAACTATGACAAGGAAAGATCTTCACAGTTATTTGGAGGGATTTTTATGTTCGTTTTTAGTTGTATTGCTTAAGGGGGGAGTGGCAGTGTGATACAATTTGGATATTATTTCTTGGGAAATAAGCAAACTTCAACTCAAATGTTGATTGTTTTTACTACACTCCTAAAAATAAAAAGAAAGAAAGTAGAAAAGGAAAAGGAATTCATTTTATATCGGAAGACTGCTTGTCCATCGTTGAGATTATCTTGCCGGGCATCTCTCTATGGAATAGCGTCACCTTTCTTTGGCCAACCACTAGTTTGTTTTGTCGTTGTTGTTTGTGTCCTCTTCCCCCCCCCCCAACACACTTCTGTTATAGCAGACATATCTTCATTGACTATAGGTATAACATTCTTTTGTTCCGTTTTGAACAAAATGATATTACCTGAAGACCTCATTTCATTCTGTGTTTTTTTCTGAAAGTTGTAGTTTCCGAGAACTCATCCACAATATTAAGTGGGGTCTCACTGTCTAAAGTATCTTTTTTAAAATATATTTTATTTACTACAAATAAGAGATTGAGCTTCACACAGACAGAGAAGGAACCCAGAGCACCCCTCCAGTACGTACACACAGCGTGGAGATGGAACTCGGGACCTCAGGCATGTAAAACCAGTGCCCTACCAGGTGAGCCATCTCTGTCACAGTGGGTGTTTGTTTCTTTGCCTTTGTTTTTGAGTGGCACAGTGACAAGTACAGTAATAACAAAAAATTGCCATTCCAGCCGTCTTTCAGGGCTACAAAGAATCAATTTAGACTTTGCTGTATATTTAGACTAGTTCCCACATGAGCCCCGATTCTGATGATTGGCGCTCCTCACGGGATCTAAAGGCCTAACAAGGTCCCCAGCTGCCTTAGAATTATCGATAAAGTCTAGTGGTTAAATATAGGCGTATGTCTTGCCTTGCTTTGCTAAGGATTTGAATTAACTAGTTTTCTTTTTTTAAGGGCAAAGCATATTTTCTCTTTTTTTTAATTAGATTTTCTTTATACCATAAGATATGACAGATCCATTATTTCAAAAATACTCAACTATCCAGGAATTCTCTGCCTACAACCCTTTGGGGAAAGAAATGAATAGAAGCTGTATGAATGCTACCTAACCTTTGCTGGTGATAGTTCTGCTCATCCTCTCTATAATCATGCGTATAGATTCACCCTTCCAACTCTGGGGACATGTGAGCAAACAGACTAGTGAACATGCATGTAGGTTTTACTCATGACTTCCTAACTTTTGTTTTCAGTTCCATTTTATCCTTCAGATACAATTACCAACTACCTTAAAAAACATTTTTTTGGGGGGGCCCTTTCAGTTGTTCCCCTCCTTTCTCCCTTACCTCTTCAAGCATGGTATTTAGCCATTACTCTGTGTGAGACTTGAGCGTTGCACGCCAACTTTGATGAGGCAGAATGAATAGCGTCGCTGTTGATCTCAGCCTGAACAGAACAGCCATCGTCAGGCAGGAAGAAGTTTCTAGCTTCAGGTTGTTTCAGTTTTGCAGCCTGCTGTGTGAAGCCAGTCGCTTCACTCCAAGCAGCACTATATTAATATGCACTGTGCGCAACACGGCCATTTTCAGCAGAAGTTATTAGGATGCTAGTTTGTATCCTCTAGTGAATGAAATGATGTGTGATTATGAAGTCATCAGGCATGGACCAGTAAGACTCCAGAGAGCCTGCCCCCTCTGAGGTCCTCGGGGTGCCATTGATTGGTGGTCATGTGTCTGTGCCCGATAGACTGTGAAATGGCGTGTTGCTACACGGCTGTGTCGCACCTGAGCCCCACCGAGGTGATTGATTGGTTTGGTCATGTGGAATGTTCCCATCTGGTCTGCAGTAATGTGTGTGTGTGTGTGTGTGTGTGTGTGTGTGTGTGTGTGTGTGTGTGTGTGTGTGTGTGTGTGTGTGTGTGTGTGTTGGCTGGAGAGTTAACAGCAAACAGTTTCAGAGGCTAAATAATCCTTTGCCTTTAAAGAACAGATTGGGATTGGAAGGAGTATTTGCTCGCTGCGGTTTTCTGCAAGCAGTTATTCTCAGTCAGTCAGGGCCCCGGCCCTTCTCTTTGGGATATTTTACTACTTTTCCTTTTGATGTATTTCTACCTTATCATTTATTTGGGATTTCTACATACCTACTGCAAAACCTGCTCATTTTTTTCCCATTTGTTCCGACAACCCACTTGAGGTGGTTTGCAGTTTTTGAAAAGATGGTTTCTGTGGTCATAATTGGATTATCGAAGTGCTGATGTGTTTTAAGCCTTCACTTAAACTCAAAAGTAGTGGTTTATTTATTGAAAACTACTGATGTTGCAGTTTAAATGTCAAGATATTATTTATTAGGTTCTTTCTAAGAAAAGATTCTATAGTTATATTGGGCGGTCTTGTTTGATATTTCTTAATCTTAGTCCTTTTCCATAATTGATCTATTCATTCCACCTAATGACTAATTACATATCAGAGTACATCATCAACCACATTCATCATAGTAGAATGTAATAATCAATGACATTTCAACAAAGGAAAAAATAAATATGCAAATAAGGCCTCATTAACATTTGCATGAGTTGTTTGAATAATCACGTTGCTGACAAGGCTGTAATTAACAGAAATTGATGCTGAGTTCAGTATTTGATAGTGTGTTTTCTCAGCATTTTATTGTTTTCACTGCGGGGGCTGAAATGAAGTTCTGCTCTGCTCGTACCTTGACTGGAGTTTGATGTGCTGGGCTGTGCTGCCAGGTACCAAACAATTCTGGGAGCACTATTTGTCTGTGACCTACACTTAAGGCATATAAAGATGCTTTACTTCAATTGCAGTATTTTTAAATGAAGCAAATCATTTAGATTTTTATCAATTATTACTTGACAACTGTAGAAGGAAAACAAACATGAAATTTCAAATCTTTGTCACAACTATTCTGTGTGAATTAGATACAGTGAGATTAAGATTTAGATTTGTTCAGACAATAGAAAATTGATGTCATAAAAATTTTATTTTTAAATATAGCACTGTCAAGAGATTAGAACTTACTGTAATTGAAAGTCACTTGCTTAGGGAAAGAAAACTAATTATAAAATGTACAGTGTTTTTTTTTTTAATAACTCTTCTCCCCCATATTCCTCCTCCTTTTCCTGTTCTGTTTCCTGTTTTTGTCATGGATATTAACTGAAATGCACTAAACACAATAAAGCTGTTTATGTCAGTTTTTTGGATGACTGCAAGTGCTGATTATAACAAGTTTAAGGAATTTCCTTTGTTGAATGTGTACTGTGCCATATGGCTCAACATGGAACATTAACTTGACAGGGATAATGGATTGTGGTATATGGAGACAATTTTGCCTGCAGCTTACTATAACTCACTCTGGTTGGGGATCACAGGTTTATAGTATGGGATGTAGCAAACATCCAGATGGATTTACTTTACATAAAAGAGTTGCATTTCTTTTTATTTCCTCCCTGTAATTGGAAAAAGAACATTTTTTAAAGAAGCAAAATGTAAAGGAGTAAACAAAGAAAAAAAGATCGCTCAAAAGAAAGAAATGAAGTCCCTGTAATCTTTCTGAAAAAATGCTATGGAAATACCATGTAAAATGCTATTCTGCATATCATATCGCATTACTATGAAGTAGTGCTTTACATAAGATTCTGTCGTCTACCGTTTTCAGAGTAATACCTAAAATAGTTTTCTTCCTAAACACTAGGAAGTTGTCTATCACATACTTACATTTTCCAGTTTTTCAGGCTTATAGGCCTGAAGGGGCAAGTAGTCTCATTTAAGAAGTTATTTTAGTAATGTTTAGACAACATCGCTCCCTGGGGTGAATTGGATTGGTAAGATTTCAGCCAGAAAAATCTTTTAAAATGTGTCCAGTTTTTATGCTGAACTGTAGTAAAATAGAATTTGTTTTTAACTCAGAAGGAAGGTAATGAGACATCTTTTCCTTGGAGCAGTCTTTTAAAATATTTTTCTCAAGTTTTTGTTCATTAGTTTATTAATGAGAAGGAACAGGACGGGGAGAGAGCACTTCAGCTCTGGCGTATGGTGGTGCCAGGGATTGAACCCACAACCTCTGGGAATTTAGGTATGAGAGTCTGCTTTGCTACCTCTGTGATACCTATGCCTCTTGTGACATACAGTCTTGTCCTGAGAAACTGGCTCATTTATTTTGCTTCTCCATTTAGGAGAAAATTTTCTTCTCCATTTAGGTGAAATATAGAACTGATATCATGAGGTTATGTGAAGTTCTACATTTTTCTAAGTAAAATCACTACAGTATGGTACTGAGCTAAAAATTGGTTACTTAAGGTAATTTCTCTGAGTACAGCAGGTACAAGAATATGTTTGTTGCAGTCTCTAAGCTCTAGCCCTCAATTACTGACATCTTTAAAAGTTTGCTTTGATTCTCTGAGGCATACTCAGGGTTTTTTTTAACCATATGCCCTCTCGGAAAACATTGATATTGAGATGGAATCTAGGCTGGGAAATTAGATGTAACACCATGGGTTTTATTTTTTTTGTTTGTTTGTTTTGTTTTTTGTTTAAGATTTTATTTTTTTATTTTCCCTTTTTTTAAATTGTTGTAGTTATTATTTTTGTTGTTATTGATGTCATTGTTGTTAGGACAGAGAGAAATGGAGAGAAGAGGGAAAGACAGGGAGAGAGAAAGACAGACACCTGCAGACCTGCTTCACCACTTGTGAAGTGACTCCTCTGCAGGTGGGGAGCCGGGGGCTCGAACCAGGATCCTTACACCAGTCTTTGCGCTTAACCCGCTGCGCTACCCCATGCTATTATGCTATTGTTCTTACTGTTGTTTTATAATTTTTTTTCTCTGGGGAGATATTTTCTCTCTGCCTTTTTAAGAAAGTGCAGTGACCATTCAGAACTGTGGACTGATTATGTGAACATGAAGCAGCAGTGTCTTCATGGCATAATTGAGTGACATCTTTTTGTAGCACCAAAGGAAGTTCTTATCTGCGTATTTCAAAATATAAAAAAGGATGTCAGCTTCTAGATGTATTACCTCACACTAACATAAAGTACAAGAGATATGTGAACTTTCCCATAAAGAAAGAGTAAAAATTTCAAGGGAATCAAAGTGATTTAAATCTGAGGATTCCCGCTTCCATTTTATAGTGTTTTTTGTTTGTTCGTTTTGTTTTGTTTCTAATAGTGAATGGATGGGGCCAGGTGGTGGCACACCTAGTTGAGCACCCATGTTACAGTGCTCAGGGACCTGTGTTCAAGTCCCCTGTCTCCACCTGTAATGGGGAAGCTTTGCAAGTGGTGAAGCAGAGCTGCAGGTGTCTATCTCTCTCCATCTCTATCATAATTTATGACTGTCTCATCCAATAAATAAATGTAATTTTAAGAAATTTAAAAATATTAAATGGCTTAATATATACTCATAAATATAGTACATTTAAAATATTTATGGGGCCTAGTATATAGACCATCCAGCAGAACATATCCTTTATAGGAAGACCTGGGTTTGAGCCCCTGGCCACCGCGTGGGGAAAGCTTTACAGCTGGTAGAGCCAGTGCTGTGGTGTGCTTCTTCTTTCTCACTGTCTGTCACATTTTAAAAATAATAATAATAATAATAAAAGCAGTGGGGTACAGAGCCCTAGCACTAACCTTTGGGGGAAAATAACAAGGGATACATGAATAAATAACAGAATAAATTTTCCACCTTAGTGTGACACTTTCTCTTATTTTGAAAAATAATCTACAATAGTCAGAATTTTTAATTGTTGCTAATCTAAACTGTGTCCGAAATAATAAATAAATAAATACTAAAAGAAATTCAATACAAAGGGCAGGTGTTGGATTTATGCTTTCTAAACCACTGATTCAGTGACATTGTAACTATTGAGTTTTGTTTTAAATTATAGAATAAATTTTCAGGGAGTCGGGCAGTTGCGCAGCGGGTTAAGCGCAGGTGGCGCAAAGCACAAGGACCGGCATAAGGATCCCAGTTCGAACCCCGGCTCCCCACCTGCAGGGGAGTCGCTTCCCAGGCGGTGAAGCAGGTCTGCAGGTGTCTGTCTTTCTCTCCCCCTCTCTGTCTTCCCCTCCTCTCTCCGTTTCTCTCTGTCCTATCCAACAATGACGACATCAATAACAACAACAACAATCACTGCAACAATCAAAACGGGCAACAAAAGGAAATAAATATTAAAAAAAATAAATTTTCAGATGGTTTATTTTTGTATTCGCAGAAGGGGCAGTTTTGACAGTGAATTGTTTATGATAAGGAAGATTAGATTAGATTATACCTCCAATTATACTTTTTCTTCTCTTTGCATTGTATTCTGTGGGCTTGGTAACATCTCTTCAAAGTGACAGAGAAGAAACCAGGAAAAACATCTCTAACTTTTGTCATATACTTTTTATTTTTTAGTGTCACTGGATGCTAAATGTTTTATCTGATTGAGCCTGGGTGTTCATATCAGTCTAACGATTTGCTTTTTATACCTTTTTTTTTTTTCTCCAAGCTTGTCCCACTATAGTTAGAAATGGTTCTCACTATGTAAGTTGACACATTGAGAAAAGTCTTTTCCTAACCTTGGAATGGGCCTTACTTTGTTGCCTGTTACTGGTTTACAAATATTTTACCAAGTCAGTGTTTGGGGAATCAGCTGCCTCCAGTGGGTGTTCAGGACCTGCAGCTACACACCAGACAAGAGACACCCAGCTCTATCTCACATCTAAACCATACCAAAGGGTTGTTCAAGTCTTGCATAGTGCGCTTCCACTCAGACTGCAAAAATTGTGTAACTTCATTTTAGAAACAACTTATTTGTGGAGAAATTCATTAGGAGTCTATTGGGATAGGAGAATAGACAAACAATAAGATGCGGGGTTTAAGAAAGGCTTACATGAGGCCGGAGAGAGCTCCCTGGGTGGTGCATGTGCCCTCCTAGGTTATGCTGCTAAGGTTTATCTCTAAAACACCTGGGGAAGCTCCAATTACAGTGTGATCCTCCCTCTCCCTCTCTCCCTCTCTCCCTCTCTCCCTCTTTCCCTCTCTTCCTCTCCCTCTCCCTCTCCCTCTCCCTCTCCCTCTGTCTCCTCTATCTTTAGCTGAATGAAATCATACATTCCCAAGATCTTGTGCCTCCCCCACACACACACACACATACCCACAGCCTAATGATATTATTGGGGCTAGTTAAAAACAAAAAGGCACAATTATTTTTTTTTTTTTTTATTTTTTCCTCCTCCAGGGTTATTGCTGGGCTCGGTGCCTGCACCATGAATCCACCGCTCCTGGAGGCCATTTTTTTCCCCCTTTTGTTGCCCTTGTTGTAGCTTCGTTGTGGTTATTATTATTGCCCTTGTTGACGCAATTTGTTGTTGGATAGGACAGAGAGAAATGGAGAGAGGAGGGGAAGACAGAGAGGGGGAGAGAAAGACAGACACCTGCAGACCTGCTTCACCGCCTGTGAAGCGACTCCCCTGCAGGTGGGGAGCCGGGGGCTCGAACTGGGATCCTTACGCCAGTTCCTGCGCTTTGCGCCACATGCGCTTAACCCACTGCGCCACCGCCCAACCCCCAAAAAGGCACAATTATTATATGTAGACAAATTGTAAACCATTTAAGATAATCTCTTTTTCAGATACATTCTACAAATTGTTGTTATTTGATGAAGGCATCTGTTACATTAGGTGAAGACTTATGCCATTATTAAATGATCATAATTTTAATTTATAATTCCAAAAATTGGCATGTTTTATAGTTATATTAACCTATACTTGATATAATTTACACCATTTCGATTTAAATGAATCGAGCAATCCAGGAATATTCAGTTTCTGCTGCGTTATATTCATAAGAAAAAATAACAGTGAACCCTTCTTTCCCACAGAAGAGGGACAGGTGCTTTTGTCATTTTTTAAAAAAGCTCATTGCTCAAAAATTGAAAGGAAAGTGGCCATATGATGAGTATATGCCCCTCCAAAAAAAATGCAAGGCAAATCTTTTAAGGAGATATTTACACACGTGTTCACAGTAGTACTATTCATGATGCTAAAAAGTAGAAGTAATCCATTGTAGTTCATTGGTGAGCAGCTGAACAAATGTTATATGTGTGTAAAGAGTGGAATATTATTATATTATTAAGCCTAAAGAAAGAAATCTAATGCATGCTGCTATATCTGAACCTCGGAGACACACACACACACATACAAAGAAAAAAACCACAACGTCGAATTTTATTTGAATGAATTACATGGAGCAATAAAATTAATAGAGATAGGAAATTGACTGAATCTATGGGCTGGGCAAAGGGGTGAAATTGAGTTTATAGTTTGTAGATTTTAGTTCTGCAAGATGAAAAGAATTTTGAAGGTTTTATACATCAGTATAAAATATGCCTCATACTACTGAGCTGTATACTTCAAATGGTTAGAACTACAGATGCTATGTTTAGTGTATTTTACCACAGTTAGCATAGTCTATTAAAGTAGGTATAGAAAATATAAGTAGGAACTGGGAGACAACTCACCCAATAAATTGTACATTAAAAAAAAAAACAAGTTATCAATTTATTTAAAACATTGGTTTCAGGACTAGCAAAATAGCTCATATGTCTTGTGCTCTGCTTTGCCATGTGGATGCTTCTGAAGGCAGCTTTTAGTACTGTGATCTTTTTCACTCTTTCTCTTGTCTTCCTCTCAAAAAAAGAAAGAAAGAGAAAGAAAGGAAGGAAGAATGGGAAAGTTGAGCGTTGCAATGATGACTGCAACCTCAGCTCCCAACTCTACTGACGGAAATAATCTGCTTCATAATCTCAGAAGGACTGTGCAGGTCAGCGAATTGCTTGTGGATCAACATCTGGAAACAATCTCAAATCTTATGGCCTTACCACAAAGGGTTTTCCTTGTGCTGATTCTCACCATACTGTGGGCAAGTGCCCAGGTTCAAGCCCAAGGCTCCAGCTACCACGTGGGAGCACCTGCAATATTCGGTGTCTCTTTCTCTGCTTTCCTCTCTGCCAGTGGTGCTCTGTTGTCTCTCTTTCATAAGAAATAAATAAATCTATAAAAATGAAGATGAGTATGGGATTTTCCCACTCATCAACAGAAGTTGAGAAAGAAGAACAGAAAGGAAAACTCAAAGCAGGATTTGACTGAATTTGGAGTAGGGCACTAAAGTAAAAACCCTGGGTTGAGGATGAGGGTGGATGTTCAGCTTCACGGGGCGGGAGGTGGGATGGGACACAGTCTTTTGGTGGTGGGAATGGTGTTTATGTACACTCCTATTAATTTGTAGTCATATAAATCACTGTCATTAATATGAGAGGGTTTAAAAAATAAATAAGTCTTAGAAAGATGCATAATTGAACAGAACACCAGTATTTTATACATCTTGTGTTCTACAGACATTTTCAGATTGTGAGCTAAATGCCGAACATTGTTAAGCCAAGGCATCAAGACTGATGATCTATCTCCCTGCATTCACAGAGCCGATGTCTTGTTAAAGGAAAGCTTGAATGGAGGGCCTGTGGATCACAAAATGCGGTTTATTGGTTATTTATGACAAATACTAAACTGAGCCACGTGTGTATTTTAATGCCTTCAATTCACATCAGTTCTTTGTGATAGAGGCTGTTACTTTCACTTTACATATGAGGAAACTAAGGCTTAAGTTGATAACTTGCCCAGAGGTAAACAAATTTTGTAGTACCAAACTCAGGTCACCCAAATCACACAATTTGTGCTTCCTTTCCCTCCCCCACTTTCTTCCCCGCCCCCCCTCCAACACACACACACTTTTTGCATTCAAGTGTTTTTCTGGCTTCTGACTCCAAGTCCAGTGCTCTCCTGTATACTTCTGTCTGTCCAATATGTGAACATTTAACTTAGTGTTCAAGTATCTCTGTTAAAGAGGTATTCTTTACAATGTGCTTGTAAAACAGAACCTGGAAATTTCCAGTTTGGCCATAATTTTTTCTTCACATCACACCAAATTGTGGCAGTCCTTCAGGTACTCCAAGCAAGCTCTCTCCTCTTCAGAAATATTTTCCCACCTAAGTCTTCAAGTCTTCAAGTATCTTTACTATTGTAGTCACTGTCTTTGAACAAATTATAGGTTGCTTACTGTGAACCTAGAAATTGCTTCCTTGTCTCCAGACATGGAGAGAAGACATCGCCACCCTCTAATCTGCAGGGGGCTCGCTTTAGCTTCCGGTATTGGAGCAGGTCTGCAGGTGTCTGTCTTTTTCTCCCCTTTATCCTCCCCTCCTCTCTCAATTTCTCTCTGTCCTATCCAACAACAACAAATATATATATATATTTCCACCAGGAGCAGTGGATTCCTATTGCAGGCACTGAGCCCCAGCGTTAACCCTGGAGGCAAGGAAGGAAGGAAAGAAGGAAGAAAAGAAAGCCAGTGACAAACAGAAGGAGAAATAAGAACTTCTGTGTGGGGGACATCCATAGAGGAGGAATGCTAGAGGATGCCAGAACTGCGGCAACTAGAACTTGACTGAGTTGATTACATATGTAAATATATAGACAGGGAGATTTCTTATTATTGTAGAAAGAAACTAAGAATATAGACTGGAAATACACAACACACACACACACACACACACACACACACACACACTCACACGGTGAGAGAAATGTCAATATGTGTAGAGCCAGGTGGTGGCGCACCTGGTTGAGCACAAACATTACAGCGCACAAGGACCCCCAGGTTTGAGTCCCTGGTCCCCACCTGTAGGGGAGAAGCTTCATGAGTCGTGAGACAGGGTTGCAGGTGTCCCTCTGTCTCTCGCCCTCTCTTATCTCCCCCTCTCAGCTTTACTCTCTCCAGTAATAAAGAGACTTTTAAAATATGTCAATATGTATAGTATGTGTATGTGTATACGCGTGTTTACTAGTTCTTTCTGCTGGTGAGATCCTGGGAGTAGTAAAACCCCAGTCTCGTGTCCAAAATTGGATTTCTAGATACTATTTAACTGGGGTTTCTTGGAGAGAAGTACCTGCTCCTAGGACTAAGAAAAGGAGAGTATTAGTACTCCTTATAGTACACTTAAAGTTTGGGGAGCTGAGGTAACGGGATAAGTTTTAGACTTTTCCCAAAGTTAAAGTGAAAGAACAACCTGAATGTAAAGAGTGTGGAACGCTCTAAATGTCTCTGATGGATTTTGTATTCCCTGCCTTGGGCAGTTTTCAGTGCACTGATGGAACTGCTGTTAGAATGTGACTCTGCCATTAACGTGTGATGGGCGAGAGCAAGACAGGAGCAAGGGCCCCATTTGGCATATGATTTCATAGACGTTCGCCCGTAGGCACCTGTGCTGAGCGGAGTGCTGAGCAAGTGCTGGCAGGTCACCTAAGCGGTCACAGATCTTCAGGGGAATCTTTGTTCATCCTTGAATGAAAGGCAATCCACAGCAAACTGAAATGGATACTTAGTTCATAAATTCTCAAATCGCTTTCCACAGTAATTGATATCCTGTACTTAACCTGAATAATTTGGCAAAACACACTGCTTTACTAGAAAGGCTTAATGTGTAGATAAGTGACTTTTTAAATTTTTATTTATAAAATGGAAGTATTGACAAGACCACAGGATAAGAGGAGCACAACTCCACACAATTCCCACCACTGGAACTCTGTATCCCATCCCCTCCCCTGATAGCTTTCCTCTTCTTTATCCCTCTGGGAGCATGGACCCAGGGTCATTGTGGGATGCAGGAGGTGGAAGGTCTGGCTTCTGTCATTGCTTCCCCGCTGAACATGGGTGTTGGCAGGTGGATCCACACTCCCAGCCTGTCTCTCTCTTTCCCTAGTGGGGCAGGGCTCTGGGGAAGCAGGGCTCCAGGACACATGGGTGGAGTTGTCTGTCCAGAGAAGTCTGGTTGGCATCATGCTAGTATCTGGAACCTGGTGGCTGAAAAAGAGCTAAGATATGAAGCAGAACAAATTGTTGACTAATCATGAACCTAAAGGCAAGACTATTGCACACAAAGATTTGGGGTCTCCATTTTAGAAAAAGCTAGTTGTTCTATTTGAGGTCTATTCCAAGGGGCCCATAACCCTAACTAGTTTTTGCCTGAGCCTGTCATCTAATATGCAGGTGACCTAAGTTGTTGTCTGGGGAGCTGGTGTCATAGATGGGAAAAGGACCAGAAAGCTGGATCAGGAAAATATATAAATATTGTTAACTATAAACCCCATCGATTTGATCTGGGGCCCATATTCAGCACAGGAGCCTATGTGACCTCTGCACCCCTGCAGGTCTGAGCTCACATTCTGTGGTCATGACTCGGAACATTCCAGGCTGCACCAAATTTCAAGACCCATCATTTTCGGGTGATAGGCAGAGTCTGCTATCCGTCTTCCCTTTGGAAAATGGAACACTTTCCACCCTTGTTGATCCACATTGAGGGCCAGGTCCTGTAGGGGCCAACGGAGAGCCCATTATGTTGATCTTGATGGAGATGACCAGTGACAGTGGTGAGGGGGATCTGTCAGAGGTCTGGGCCCATCATGTCTGTGTGGGAATCCCGGGATTCCCTGACTAGGGCCCCAGATAATGGGGTGACCTGGTAGTGAGTAAAGAGTCATCGTTAAAGTGTGCCAGCCTCTTGCCCTTATTCGGCTTTTGTAGTCCTTACTTCGTTTGACGGTGTTAGCTTTGGAGTAATTGGGGGACGTATAATAGGAGGTAGGTGAGGAGGGCATCTAGGTCTAAGTAGAAACTATTTGATTAGGTACTTTATGGTGTCTTTTTAGGTCTTTCTGCTTGCTTGCTACACTTACTGACTCCCTGCAGACTATTGTGCACTTTAGCTTTAAGAAGGTATATGTTTTCCCCCAACCTATGGATATGTGTACCTATGCCCTATCTCATGAGCCCAGGTCTACATCTAGGGCAGCATCAATAACGTTGTTATTATTGACAGCGACAATAACAACGGTAAACAACAAGGACAACCAAGGGGAAAAAATAGCCTCCAGGAGCAGTGGATTCATAGTGCAGGCACCGAGCACCAGCATTAACCCTGGAGGCAAAAACAAAAAATAAAACAAACAAGCAAAAAAAAAAAAAACCACCCTGATTTCTCTGATGTGCCTGTGCTCTGAATGGTGTGACGACTAATTCTCCTGTCCACGTGTCCGTTTCTGTCTGCGAGTCAGATTACTCACCTGTCTCACAGTTTCAGTTCTCTGACAGATCAGAGAATTTTGTTGGGTTGTCAGGAAGGTCATAATGTGTTTTTTCATGTTTTTCTATGCAAAAATATATAAGTTTACCAAGCTTTTCCTTATCATTAAGAATGGAAATGGTGTCCTTTGCAACTACCCACTGTCTCAGTAGACGTCCGATGTCTCTGAACACTACTGGCACAGCTTGTTTCCATGCCCACAGATTCACTGATGTTTCCCCTGCCGTCATTTATTTCCACTGAATCCCATCCGATGTATTTTCCACTCACGTTTATAGTTGTCACCTCTAGATGTAAGGGATTTAGAATTCCTGTCCGGGATTTAAATTTCATACCAGAGAAAACTCACCAGTAATTTTCTCTGGTAATAGTTCCATATAACATAACCACTTCATACCAGTAATATCTTCACTATCGATCAAGACAACTAATGGGTTCCAAGTTTTATTTAGATAGAAAACAACTTATACAGTGGTCCGGGAGGTGGCGCAGTGGATAAAGTATTGGCTCTTGACCGTGAGGTCTTGAGTTCAATCCCTGGCAGCACATGTACCAGAGTTGATGTCTGGTTCTTTCTCTCTGCTTATCTTTCTCATCAATAAATAAATTCTAAATCCCTTACATCTGCCTCATATTGCGTCATAATCATATTAAGATCACTGATATGAATAGCCCGTGCAGTTCTAGCAATCCAGGAAATTTTCTTTTTTAATATTTTATGTTTATTAATGAAAAGGATAGAAAGAGAGAGAGAGAACCAGATATCACTCTGGTACATGTGCTGCTGGGGATCGAATTCAGGACCTCACGCTTGTTGAGTCCAGCACCTCACCCACTGCGCCACCTCCCAGACCCGCAATCCAGGAAATTTCCCGAGAGCCACTTAATTACCCAGTGAGATTTACTTCTATAATATGAAAGTGTCCACATCCTTACCATAGAACTCTTAGAAAATGAATGTTGGATGTAGTCGAGGCAGAAATGCCAAGACACAAGGGGGCACTGTTTTACCATAAACTGATTAAATTTATCAGCTTTTTGTTTACTGAATTGTCTTTTCTAGAACTCTTTTTTGTGACTATTATAAGAACTTAAAGCACTCTTTCTCTAAAGCTATAATACTTAAACCAACCAAGCTTTCAGAGTTCAAATCAAGTGACTGTTAGCAAAATTCAGTGCATTTGGCTCAAGTTTGGGAAGATTGGATGATTTGAATAGAGACAGTATTAACACATTTAGTTGTGAGTTAAGTCTGGGGCAGGAAATCACTGTAAAGACAACTCATTTGCTTTGGAGAATTATAGTGCTTCTATTCTGCAGAAGTTAGGATAAAGATGGAGCTGTTATAAGCTGCAGCTGCATTTGCCATCAAATACCAAGTTGGTGCTGATGAATGTTTTGTTTTTATTGTCATGGAAACTTGGAATCAGAGAATGGATATTCTATTCATCTGGGAAAACAGCAGTTCCTTGCATAAAACATAAGGACCTTCCAAAGCAGTTCCTAAAATAGATACAGACTGAATATAATCCAAAAAGTTGAGGAAGTAAATGTGGAAGAGAGACATTCATTTCTGGATCACTTCTTCTATTTTCAATACTAAATTTATTCTTTGCTACTGGATGCTTGGACTCAGCTGAGCACAGTATTTGTTTAAATAGCAGTGTGACAGTTACCCAGCTCTTTTGCAATAGTCTTTAATTGTATTCCTCAGTTTTACAACGTCTTTGGAGAACTGTAAGCTGATATCCTCTTAAGAAATTGATTCTGATCCTTGAGTAATTTTCTTGTTTATGCTACTTATTTCTAAGACCATTCAAATATTTTAAAGTATTTTATAATATTAATTAGAGATATGTTTCATAGATTTTGAATGGAAAGAGACTTCACAGATACGTAAAATGCAAGCTTTGTCTCATGACAGGAAGTGTAACAGCAAAATATAAATATGGAGAAGTAAAAGATGTGCATGGCAATACAAATCAAAGCAAGACTTCAAAATCGTATATTGAAAAAGAAGAAACCTGTGGGCTGGGAGGTGGCACAGTGGCTAAAGCATCAGACTCTCAAGCATGAGGTCCTGAGTTCAGTCCCCGGCAGCACATGTGCCGGAGTGCTGTCTGGTTCTTTCTCTCCTATCTTTCTCATGAATAAATAAATAAATAAAAGAATAATAAGAAGAAAACTGAAAAGAAGCAGGTATTTTTTTGTTTGTTTCCTAAGAGGCAACAGAGAAGAACGAGTTAGAATGGACTTAATATAGTGTAGTCAGAGAGTAGCCTCTAAGGAAGTGAAAATTGAGCAGAAACTCAAATGTTCTTTTTTAAAAATGTATTTATTTATTCCCTTTTGTTGCCCTTGTTTTATTGTTTGTTGTTATTGATGTTGTTGTTGTTGGGTAGGACAGAGAGAAATGGAGACAGATGGGGAAGACAGAGAGGGGGAGAGAAAGACAGACACCTGCAGACCTGCTTCACCGCTTTTGAAGCAATGCCCCTGCAGGTGGGGAGCCGGGGGTTCCAACCAGGATCCTTACCGGTCTTTGTACTTTGTGCCATGTGCACTTAACCTGCTGCACTACCGCTCGACTCCGGAAACTCAAATGTTGTGACAGAAGAACATTTCATGCAGAGTTAGTGAGTCTGTTTTCAATATGGCTAAAGTTGGAGTGATTGTGATAATAACAAAGCACAAGCTTATGAACAAAAGCGGAACAAAAAACTTTCAAGTGGACTTTAAAGCAAGATGGTTAAGTAGAGCATGACCAGGTTCCGCACATGAGGTAATTCGAGGAGGAGGAGGAATATTCTAAATCAGATTTTATGTTGCCAGGTCATAAGACTCCTTCAGAAAGAATAGCACTGTCTGAAAATTAAAAGGTGGTGATTTTAAATGTTAATTGTTTTTTGCTTTTATTTGGGGGGGGGTCTCTAGGACTTTTTCATACAGACACAGAGAGGCAGAGAGAGGGGAAAAGACACCACAACACGAGAGCTCCTTCAGTACGGTGAAGGGCAGCCGGGAACACACGTGGCAGGCAGGTTACACTATCCAAGTAAGCTGTATTGCTGACCCTGGAGTTTGATTTCTCAGAATGTTCTAACCAGTGAATATAATGTGAGATGAGGTGGGTGAGTAAAAAAATTTTTTTCAGAAAAAAATCAAAATGTAAAAATAATTCAGCATACATGGGTAGAAACACGATTCTTAAGAAGCTGGTATCTCTAATAGTTTAATATCAGCCGTTTTTTACAGCAACTCTAATGCTATGTGGTATCTAGAATATATGTAACATATATACCATGTGTCGTCGGGGCAGGAGCTGAAAACCAACCTACCTGATAAAGTGCCTGAGATTGCATTTCAGGAACTAGACAACGTCCTGGAGGAGAAACTATAAACTGGACATTGTATTCCATAACTGAAATGATGAGAAGGAACTGGGAAATGGCCAGCTTTTGAACCTCTCAGAAGTCACAGTGTGTGTGGTTAGTTCAGGAGATCATATACTTAGAGCAGTTTGTTCCAAATTCAAATATGTCTGGAATTCAAAGTGTAGTGTAGTAATGAAACATCTGACATTAGAAATAATTGAATGCCTTTATAATTCCATGAAAATGAAAGTTGTCTAACAATTTTAGATTTTCCAGAAGTTTATAAAAGTCTTGCAGTTCTTGGGGAGTCGGGCAGTAGCGCAGAGGGTTAAGCACATGTGGCGGGCGCGTCAGGATCCCGGTTCAAGCCCCAGCTCCCCACCAGGGGAGTCGCTTCACAAGCGGTGAAGCAGGTCTGCAGGTGTCTTTCTCTCTGTCCTGTCCAACAATGACGACATCAATAACAACAATAATAACTACAACAACAATAAAAAACAAGGTCAACAAAAGGGAAAATAAATAAAAGTCTTGCAGTTATGATAAGCCAATTCCTGTATCTGTTATGGTAAAATCTAGCTCAACGGTATGTATTTAATTTATGATATTCCAAAGGATAAAGACAGGAAAGCATTATAATCTTTTGTGGTGTTATTTTCAAGTTCTGGCACACTGTATCGGACTACTACCGCACCAGGGGAAGCTTTGGTGCTGTACTGTACAGTGTATCCCTTCTTCTGTCTCTTTCTGTGTCTGTCTGTCTGTCTACCTGAAAAACTTTCCCTGGATCAGTAAAATCAGGGAATAAGGCCCCTGCAATGCAAGGTGGGGGAGGGGGGATCTTGCTGTGAACTGTAAAGTGAATTTACTAGAAAAAGGAATAGTGGAAGAAATTCCAAAAGGAATTTTAAAAAAGCTCAGGAAATTTTACAGTAGTCCAAATTAAACCATTATCTTTAATAAGCTGGATCGCTGACAGTGCATCAGAGAAGGTGAGCAGACAAGGTGAATACCACAGTTTCCAGCTTGGTGCCTAGAGAGCGATTCCAGACCCCATAAATGGGAAGAGAAAACCACAGTCAACAGAGTCGAGACAACATAAATCCAGGAAATTCTGAGTGAGTTGAATTTACCAGGTGAGGAGGAGGGAACACAGAGAAAGCTTCCTTCATCTCTGCAGAGGGATTTCACCACGCTTTTGGCTGACTAGGATTCGGTACGTATGTTGTACATACGTACAGACACGAGGGAAATCAGAGCTTGAGGCTGGAAAAGAACCACTTGAAAGGAACAGATGAGCCATTCTTGAAGTGCACGCAAAGCTGGAAATATTTTTTCTCACAGCCTTTCAGAGTAAAATGGTCGCATAATAAGGGACCCTGTGTAGTTCTGTAGAAGGGCATTATTGTGTCGGTGAAGCTAAATTAGCCCTGGACTAAATAATAACTACTGGGGACTTGCGTCAACAAGTTTAAAGGCATCCCTGGGAAGTAACTTACCAGAATATCACTCAACATTCCCCGCCCCCCGTTTTTTTCAACATTCTTCATAAATAAAGCTACAATGAAATGTAACACCCACAAATGTAAACTTCATAGTAAAAAAAAAACGTCGCAAGTAATGAAAGAAGCAGGAGGCCATATTGTGTAGCCAGGAGCAAGAGCATATGGTCCAAAAAGGGAGGCGTTTGGATGTAGTAATCAGCGTGTGTGTAACTGGGAAAGGAAGAGAAGACGGGACCATGGGAGAAAAGGGCGAATAGATACAAATATTGGCAGTTACGGAAATACTGGTTAACCCATATCTGAAGCCTTAAGACGCCTGCTGCCAGCTTCCAGTGGAGGGAATGGGGGCACAGAACTCTGGTGGTGGGAACAGTGCAGAGCTGTACCCCTGTTCTCTTGTCATTTTCTTTTTTATTTTTATTTCTTTATTATTGGCTAGAAACAGAGAAATTGAGAAGGAGCAGGAGAGAGACAGAGACACCTGCAGCCCTGCCTCACCACTCATGAAGCATTCCCCCTGCGGGTGGGGACCAGGGGCTTGAACCCAGGTCCTTGTGCACTGTAATGTGTGCGCTCAAACAGGGGCGCCACCGCCTGGTCCTTTATCTTGTAATTTTGTAAATCAATATTAAATCATTAATGACATTTTATTTATTTATTTTTTAACTTATTTTATTTATTCCCTTTTGTTGCCCTTGTTGTTTCATTGTTGTAGTTATTATTGTTGTTGTCGTTGTTGGACAGGACAGAGAGAAATGGAGAGAGGGAGGGGAAGACAGAGAGGAGGAGAGAAAGATAGACACCTGCAGACCTGCTTCACCGCCTGTGAAGTGACTCCCCTGCAGGTGGGGAGCCGGGGTTCGAACCAGGATCCTTATGCCAGTCCTTGTGCTTTGCGCCACCTGCGCTTAACCCGCTGCGCTACAGCCCGACTCCCCATTAATGACATTTTAAAAAAGAAACATAATTATTCCGTACAGTAAAAAAAAAAAGAAGAAGAAGCTGTACAAATGATGGTATTAAAAAAACTGATCTGTGGTCCAGGAGGTGGTGCAGTGATTAAACTTGGGACTCTCAAGCATTAGCATTAGGTTCCAAGTTCGATCCTCGGCAGCACGTGTACCAGAGTGATGTCTGGGTCTTTCTCTCTCCTCCTATCTTTCTCATAAATAAATAAATAAATAAAATCCTTAAAAAAACTAATCTTAAAATGATTATTGTAAATATGTTTCATGGTTCAAAAATGTAAAGGAAAACATGAATGTGTCAGTAAAAAATTAAAGCTATAAAAAGCCAAATCAGGTGACAAATATAAACATGACAAATATAAATATTTAAAAATTAAAGCTATAAAAAGCCAAATCAGGTGACAAATATAAATATTAAAGCTAAAAAGCCAAATCTAGAGGTGACAACTATAAACGTGAGTGGAAAATACATCGGATGGGATTCAGTGGAAATAAATGACGGCAGGGGAAACATCAGTGAATCTGTGGGCATGGAAACAAGCTGTGCCAGTAGTGTTCAGAGACATCGGACGTCTACTGAGACAGTGGGTAGTTGCAAAGGACACCATTTCCATTCTTAATGATAAAGAAAAGCTTGGTAAACTTATATATTTTTGCATAGAAAAACATGAAAAAACACATTATGACCTTCCTGACAACCCAACAAAATTCTCTGATCTGTCAGAGAACTGAAACTGTGAGACAGGTGAGTAATCTGACTCGCAGACAGAAACGGACACACGGACAGGAGAATTAGTCGTCACACCATTCAGAGCACAGGCACACCAGAGAAATCAGTTTTTTTTTTTTGTTTTTTTTTTTTTGCTTGTTTGTTTTGTTTTTTGTTTTTGCCTCCAAGATTAATGCTGGTGCTCGGTGCCTGCACTATGAATCCACTGCTCCTGGAGGCTATTTTTTCCCCTTGGTTGTCCTTGTTGTTTATCATTGTTATTATTGTTGTCATTGCTATTGGACAGGACACAGAGAAATGAAGAGAGGAGGGGAAGACAGAGAGGGAGAGAAAGATAGACACCTGCAGGCCTGCTTCTTCGCTTGTAAAGCAACTCCCCTGGAGGTGGGGAGCCAGGGGCTCGAACCGAATCTTTAAACTGGTCCTTACGCTTTGTGCCACCACCCTAGAATCCTAGAGAACCCCCCCAAAAAATTAACATTTTAAAATCACCACTTTTTAATTTTTCAGACAATGCTATTCTTTCTGAAGTAGTCTTATGACATGGCAACATAAACTCTGATTTAGAATACTCCTCCTCCTCCTCGAATTACCTCATGTGCGGAACCTGATCGTGCTCTACTTAACCATCTTGCTTTAAAGTCCACTTGAGTTTTTTTTAATTTTTATTTATCAAATGGAAATATTGACAAGACCATGGGGATAAGAGGGGTACAATTCCACACAATTCTCACCGCCAAAGCTCCGTGCCCTTTCCCAAACTCCCTTGAAAGCTTTTCTATTTTTTTTCCCTCTGGGAGTATGGACCCAGAATCATTATGGGGTGCAGAAGGTGGGAGTCTGGCTTCTGTAATTGCTTCCCCGCTGAACATGGGTGTTGGCAGATCGATCCATACTCCCAGCCTGCTTCTCTCTTTCCCTTTGCAGGGCTCTGGGGAAGCAGGGCTCCAGGACACATTGGTGGGGTCAGCTGCCCAGGGAAGTCAGGTTGGTATCATGGTAGCATCTGGAACCTGGTGGCTGAAAAAGAGTTAAGATATAAAGCAGAGCAAATTGTTAACAAATCATGAACCTAAAGACAAGCATATTGCCGGTGAAGATTTGGGATCTCCATTTTGGAAAAAGCTAGTAGGTCTATTTTAGGTCTATTCTGCAGTCAAATGCTCTACCCCTGAGCTATACCCCCTTCCGTTATTTTAGGTATATTCTAAGGGGCCCATGACTTTACTCATTTTTGCCTGACCCAGGGTATTTGTAGGTGGACCCAGGGTATTGTCTGGGGAGCTGGTGTCATAGTTGGAAAAAGGACTAGAAAGCTGCATCAGGGAAGAGAGTAGCTTCCAAATATGAGGAAAGTGTATAAATATTGTTGACTGTAACCCCCATCCATCTGATCTGGGGCCCATAGTCAGCACAGGAGCCTGTGTGACCTCTGCATCCCTGCAGGTCTGAGCTCGCATTCTGTGGTCACGACTAGGAACATTCCAGGCTGCAGTAATTTCAGGACCCATCTTTCTACTTTCTCCAGTGGTAGAGTATGTTGTCCAACCTCCCTCCAGAGAATGGAACAGTCCCTACCATTGTTAATCTACATTGAGGGCAAGGTCCTATGGGGGCCCACAGTGGGGCCCATTATGTTTCTGATGGAGGTGACCAGTGACATTAGAGGGAAGGGATCTGTTAGAGATCTAGGCCAATTATGTCTGTGTGGGAATCCCAGGACGCCCTGACTAAGGCCCCAGGTGATGGGATGGTGACCAAAAGTCATCATTAAAGTGTGCCGGTCTCTTGTCCTTATCCAGCTTTTGTAGCCCCTGTATTGTCTGACAAGGTTAGCTTTGGAGTGATTGAGGGAAGCTTTTGCCCACTTTTTATTGGTTTGCTTGATCTGTTGTTGTTGAGCTCTGTGATTCTTAGCTATTTTAGATAGTGAGTAATCAGTAGCCACCTGTGTGGTATGCAGATATCTTCTCCCAATTGCTAGGGTTTCCTTTTTAACTTTGTGGGTGTTTTTTTCCTGTGTAGAAATGCTTTTAATGTAATATAATTCTACTTGTTTCTTCTTTCTTTCATTTCATCTGAGCTGTTAAATTCCTGCAATGTTTGACTGATGTTTTCTTTTATGTCTCTTAGACTTTTGGATAAAGTGTTCAAGTCTTTAATCTAGTTTGAGTTACTTTTTGTGTATGATGTTAAGTTTAATGTTTTTTTTATTTATTTTTGGATAGAGATAGGAAAATTGCACACTGTGATGAGTGCACTGTCACCTGGCCCCTAATGTGCCTTATGGAAATCTCAGACCACAAATGAAATCTGAGATTCTTGGGCTTTCTCTTAGTGTTCCAACAAGACCTAGTAGTATCCTGAAAGTTGTTGGGCTCATATATTTTCAATAATGTGCAAAGTGTATGTAGGTGAAGGATGTTGAGAGGTGTTTGCTTGTTGGCGTTTAGTGAGTTATTTGAATCTGAGTAAAATTAAGTCTTAGTAATTTCGAGAATTTAGTTCAGTGTGCTATATGGAATTATCTCAGAGTATATCAAACAAAGGACCTACTCGCACACTTTACTCTCATAGCCGCAGACTCGTTTCTGCAGTTTATCTCTTTACAGCATGGACCGTGCCTCTGTCCATGTTCTGTCTGGAGAGCGTGCTTGACCAACAGCAAAAAGATGATGGTGTTGATTTCACCGGCAGCTGTGAATATTGAAGAGATTGTGCAGTCCAAACTTGTCCCACCTCGCCTCATTTTCTAGTTAAAGAAACCGAGACCTAGGCAATTCCAGTGACTCTTCATGTCACGTCGCTTTTTCCGCAGAAACCCGCATAGACTTCCTGACTCCAATGCCCATGCTTATTTCATTCCACTACCCAAATTCTGACCAGGTGATCTGTGAGTTTCCTTTCTTCCTAGTTGAAGCCTTAGTATTAAGAGAAAGTAGCTGATTAACAATCACTTGTTATCCTTTATTTTTTAGAATACAGTTTGGTTCAACTGTCTCTCGACATCTACGTATGCCGCAGATAAAGTGTCTTGAAGTAGAATCTATCCCCGGCATGCAAACAAAGCAAGTCTAGAGTTCCAGGCCAGTGTTCTCTGAACAAGTAGAACCTGCCTGCTGGTCCCTTGCTGCCTCTACAACAAATCTAAATGCTGGCCTTGTAGGGTAAGGTCATTGTTTAAATTTAGTAGCCCAAACTCAGAAAGACAGGAGGAAATCATAGGAATTAACAATAATGAGTTTGATGTTTGTCACAGGAAAACAAAAAATATATGAGAGAAGCATTAATACAAAGAGATGGTGACACTGACTCAGTAAATATATCTGGAGACGTAGATTACTTGAGTGGCTACCAAGAAGGCTTGATATTATGCTCCCCTCCCTTCTCAGCCAGATGGTCTTTGTGATACAACTTTTACCTGGTTTCCTTTAGTTTGGTTTTAAGATAATGAAGGACTTATTCAGTTTATCTGTTCTCTAAAATGTAGTAAAGCACTAATTGAATTATTTCAAATTCGTTTTCTGAATAGGACAGACACTCAGATATAAAGGTTGGGACTGGATGGTGGCACACCCGGTTTAGCACACCTGTTACAATGCAAGGACCCAGCTTCCACCCACTCCCGTCCTCAGCTGCAGGGGATGAATTTCATGATCAGTGAAGCAGTGCTGCAGGTGTCTCTTTTCCTCTCTGTCTCACCCTGTCTCTCTAAGAGTAGGCCACTCTCGATTTCTCTGTCACTAATAAATAATATTTAATTAAAAAAGACAAGTCACTTGATTATTATTTTTTTTTTCCCTCCAGGGTGATTGCTGGGCTCGGTGCCTGCACCATGAACCCACCGCTCCTGGAGGCCATTTTTCCCCCTTTTTGTTGCCCTTGTTGTTGTAGCCTCGTTGTGGTTATTATTATTACCATTGTTGATGTTGTTCATTGTTGGATAGGACAGAGAGAAATGGAGAGAGGGGGAGAGAAAGACAGACACCTGCAGACCTGCTTCACCGCCTGTGAAGTGACACTCCTGCAGGTGGGGAGCCGGGGGCTCGAACCGGGATCCTTACGCCGGTCCTTGCGCTTTGCGCCACGTGCGCTTAACCCACTGCACCACCACCCGACCCCCTGATTATTTTTAGAAAATACACATTCACCATGTTTTCTCCTGAAATGCAGCCAAAGATGAAGAACTACTTCTAAAATGTATTGGATTACTTTAAATGAAAGAGAGATGTTTTTATTTCCATGTTCTAAACTTAACACGTTGTTGGTGAAGGATGGAGACTCTGAGAAAACGTGTGAATTCTGAACCTAAGGAAAAGTAGTGACGCTACGTAGATGTAAATATGTTTTCAGGGACAATTTGGGGACATGCATTCATGTAAAACTCAGATAAGTCAAATTCTATATTTTGAGCTACCTTTAGTAAAAATTTTGTATTTTCTGTGCGGCCCAGCTGGGCCATAACACGCTCAGGAAAGTTCTGATGAATGACTGACATTTATCAGGTGTAATTCTTTCCTACTCTCTTCATTCCTAATATCTGACTCCCTCCTCCCCTTGCCATCTCATGAAATTACCCTTTTGTTTGTATTTTGCTTAGTAGTAGGCAGTCTGCTTTGCAGAAACCTTTGCGTCAGTCAGTCTGTGTAGATTTAATTTGGGTCTGATTTGAGGTGGGGACCAGGTAGAAGGGAAGCTGACTGGGTAAATGTTTGCCTCCCAGGCTCCTTCATAGTAGGTTTCATTTTCAAGAAGTCATTTCTAAAATCTATTCAGATTGTCCCTCTGATTCCGTGCTTTTGTCAGGGATAATGAGGTACTTTACTGATGCCTTAGCAGTTCTGCAGGAATTATTGATTGGGAAACTGCTTACAGCTTTCATGCCTGTCACAGGAAGTTGATGCCGAGGTAAGATGGAATAAGTGATGAGTTAAAGGCTGGGTTAGAGAAGTGATTACAACTGGGAACTTGCTAATCACTGACCTCTATAGGGATCCTCTGTTTCAGCACTAATCTCACCCACGCCTGGCATTTGCCTCTGCTGATGCCTCATCCTTCATAGCTGTGCGCGTAATTTGGCACAGAGTGAACAAGAGGAGGCCATGGAGAGTCCAGCAGCTGTGCCTGTTGGCACTAGATATTTAAATACCTTCAATGCAGCCAGCAGAATGCTTGGCACAAATGTTAGCCAGGAATACTTAAACAAAATGTTGTGAAGAAAACAGGCAAGCGTTTATGTTTAAGCCGTCTCTCATTTTTTTCTCCTTTAAAAAAATATGTTTGAGATCTTCTGTAGATGGTTTTTCCTGTAAGTTTGAGAAGATTGCTACCAAGGTGAAGCCTGTGGTTCTGATGGTGAGCATCAGCCTCAGCCCTTCCGACAAGAATTCCCAAGCACTTTATAAGCGTTAATTAAACTGTGCAGGCCTGTGTGAGGTACATGTTACTGAGCTGGTTTTCCTAACAGAGGGAATGAGGCCATTGATGGCAGCTGACGTGTAACTTGCCCTCACTCAGTAAGAGAGAAGCTAGAGCCAAGAGACAATCCCAACAATGGCAGCGGGCCCGGATATCTACGATCCCAATAATGACAGCGGGCCCGGATATCTACGATCCCAATAATGAGAGCGGGCCCGGATATCTGCGATCCCAATAATGACAGCGGGCCCGGATATCTACGATCCCAATAATGACAGCGGGCCCGGATATCTACGATCCCAATAATGACAGCGGGCCCGGATATCTACGATCCCAATAATGACAGCGGGCCCGGATATCTACGATCCCAATAATGACAGCGGGCCCGGATATCTACGATCCCAATAATGACAGCGGGCCCGGATATCTACGATCCCAATAATGACAGCGGGCCCGGATATCTGCGATCCCAATAATGACAGCGGGCCCAGATATCTGCTCTGACACACCCAACAGTATGGCTCCCATAGGGTTGTAGTTTGTTTTTACAGTAATTAATGTGACTCACTTCTTCTTCTTCTAGCATTTGCCCTTCTTCCGTAGCCAGTCAACAGGTCAGGTTGAAAGTTGTCAGGAGCTGCTTGTTGCTGGCTTTGAAAGTGACTGGGATCCATGTGGATTCAGTCGGCTAGGAAGGATCGTCAGTTTCCCCAATGAATGGGTACTCACGGGATGCACCACGAGAAGGCCGATCCAATGCATCCCATGTGACTCACTGATAACTTTTGATAGTGGTCCCCCCCACCAAAAAGAAATTCCCCGTGTGCAAAAAAAAAAAAAAAAAGCATAAATAATGAGTTTTCAAGGATACCCAAGAATAAGTCTATTCATAAAACTGATCACATTTATATTTGTTCCAGAATATCTAGATTTACTTATGCAAAGATTTTATGTTGTTTCTCTGTTTACTGATATTGAGTCCCTACATTTTCAAGTATAGTAATGTTGATCTGCCTAATCTTTTAAGCATCCTGGGTTCTCTTTCCAGTGCAGTCTAATGTATGTGTATTTAACATACAGCACATAGCAATTTGATTTAATAGATGTGAATTTGGATTTTTAAATGCAAATCGGTATCTCTTACAAGCATGACTGTTGAAATAATATTGTTTTTCAGACAAAGAAGCAAACTGTCTCTTCTAATTTGAGCTATTTCACATGAAGCGAACAATTATTTCTTGAGTAGTCCCTATTCATTGAAATTAGTAAGCTCAGTTTGTTGGAAAAATTCAGGTAGTGAACACTGGACATCTACAAAAATAGAAGCTGCTGTACCTTTCATAATATCTCTGTCCCTGGCCATTTCCTTATAATAATTTTTTTCCTAATTGGTTGGAAAAGAGTACACACAGCTAGAAGAGGCTGTTTCTCCAGCCTACAGACCGAAACTTCCAGGATGGCCTGAAATTTCACTGTTAAATTTGACAGTTGTGATCATCGTCCCTCAGTCACATACTCCTTGCTGTTAACAGGATTTCTAGCAAGAGAAAAATAAGCACACACCTAACAGTGATGCCACCCCTTTGGCCAAAGTCTCTTTCATAGTGTTGCACAGCTGAATGGCGCGTAACAGTCACCAAATGTCCATTCCTTTCACCATATCCACAGCAAGCAAAGGAAAGTCCCAGGCTCCTGTGCACGCTGAGGAATGTTCAAAAAGCAGCCTGCAGTTCATTGGGTCAGAGTCTGTTGACAGAGCAGTGCCATTATTCTGCCAAAGGGGAGTGTGCTTTGGCTAACCCATGCTCCTCTGCTGAGCTGGCTAGAAGCAAGAGGGCCTTGGTGCAAATGCAGCATGTACTTGAGAGCACAAAACTAAAAACCCTCAGTCAGTTACACTTCCTGAAGTAGGAGTTCTTCTACCAAGTCCGTCCTCATGGTGACCACACAGCTAACTTGCCACATATTCTAAATGTGTAAACAAAAGAAAACTCCCATATTAAAACAGACTCTGGGAATGTGTTGTGTGCCTTTTATTTTCCGTCTTTTTCTTTTTAGTTTATTTATAAAATGGAAATATTGGTGAGTCCATAGGACAAGAGGGGCTCAACTCCACACAGTTCCCACCACCAGAACTCCGTATCACACCTCTTCCCCTGAAAGCTTTCCTATTCTGTATCCCTCTGGGAGTATGGACCCAGGGTCACTGTGGGATGCAGAAGGTGGAAGGTCTTACGTCTGTAATCGCTTCCCCGCTGAACATGGGCATTAGCAGGTTGATCTTTTTCAGTTTTTTAATATTTTTATTTATTTATTATTGGGAAGAGACAGAGAGAAATTGAGAGGGGAGGAGGAGATAGGGAGAGAGAAAGACAGAGAGACACCTGCAATCCTGCTTCCCCACTTGTGAAGCATTTCCCCTGCAGGTGGGGACCAGGGGCTTGAACCTGGGTCCTTGCGCACTGTTAAGTGAGCGCTTGACCACATGCACCACCACCTGGCCCCTGATCTTTTTCATTTTTAAAGATCTAGAAAACAGACTCAGAAAGATGCGAATGAATATTTTTATAGACACTTAAGGCAAGAGCATCATAATGTGCTCTTTGTGAGAACTGAAAGGAACTGTAACTGGCCGTGTTTGGGTTGTATCGTGAGCCAATTCCGCGGGTTGTTGGGTTTGCTGCCGGTCATTTTTGAAAAGATTTGCTATTGACCTCTTTTCCATTAGGAATTGGTTTCACATCTAGGGTTTTTGTTTGTTTGATTGTTTGTTTGTTTTTATTGTTGTCACCAGGACTTTGTTACTGTAAACTGTTTTCAGACAGAGGGAAAGATCCACAACACTGAAATTTCCTCCAGTACAGTAGAGGACAGGCGTAAACTTGCGTGGTGCGCAAGGCAGAGCAGCACATTGCCCAGGTGGGCAGTCTTGCCAGCCCCCATCTAGTATCAGTTCATTTGGTTGATAAAGGCTGCTGGGGGAGACCGAACATCAGAAGATTCTAGTGCGCTGTTTGGGCTGCGCTAACCGCGGACTGCACATATTGGTCAGAATCTGGGAATTGTATTCTAAGCCTCCACTAAAAAATAGTGCAGTATAACATACTGTTAAGAATTTGATGCAAACAGACCATCATGCCTGAGGCTCCAAAGTTCCAGGTTCAATTCCCCATACCACCACAAGCCAGAGCTGATTAGTGAGGAGGAGGAGGGAGAAGCAGGAGGATGAAGAAGTTAATGTCAGAACAGTGGAATACTATTCAGCTATTAAAGTTGGCGAATTCACCTTCTTCATCTCATCTTGGATGGAGCTTTAAGGACTCATGCAAAGTGAGCTCATCCAGAAAGAGAAGAATGAATATGGGGTGATCTCACTCAGACAGAAGTTGAAAAATAAGAACAGAAGTGAAAACACAAAGCAGAAAACTTGGACTGGAGTTGGTGTATTGCACCAAACAAAGTAAAAGACTTGGGGTTGGGGGCAGTTTCCAGGTCCTGGAACATGATGGCAGAGGAGGACCTAAAGAGGGTTGAATTGTTATGTGGAAAACAGAGAGATTGCACATGGACAAAGTACTGTGTTTTACTGTCGACTGTAAGCCACTGATTCCCCCCTATAAAGAAAAAAAAAAGGGGAAAAGAACTAATTGACATGTAAAATAGTCCATCAAAAAGCACATTAATAGAATAAAAAAGGCCTAGGGAGATTGCTTGCTGGGTAGGTTGCCTACCTTGTTACAGGTGCAGTTCAGGTTCGAATCTCAGCACCCCCTGAGAGAGGCAGTGATCCCAGGCATCTCCATGTGCTGTGAGTGAAAAAGTGGCCCAGGAGTGGTGAAACCATGTATACTTTAGGTCCTAACTACAAAAAAAGAAATGTTTAAAGCCAATCTATACAAAATAAATGTTCATATAGATTCAATAAAGCATTTTGTACCAAAAAGATGTAATGAAATCCTGCAAGAAATTAGAAGAAATAAGGCAGGCAATCTGGTGTTTGAAACGTTGACCAAAAAGAGAAAGAAAAAAAAGCTTGAATGATCATTTCACTAAAAATCTATCCAATAATCACAAACTCACTGTGATTCAATTATACTTACTTGACTGCTTCTAATGTCTAGTCAGCCTTCCAGTTCATTGATAAATTAGTTATCAAAGTAAAATAGCTTATCATTCCACAAATCATCTTTGCTACTGAGAACATCCAGAATGTTATGTAATTGTCTGCCCAGTTCTATTTGGCTGTTGTCAGTTCTGTTTTCTTACATTCTTTCTCATAAGAGACCAAAGAATGCTTCTCCTTACTTGTCAGCTTTCACTCCCATGTCTCTTCACTGCCACCAGACAGTGTAGTCTCATTACTCCTGGGTGGGATACCAGTGCTGGTGTTACAGACCGCTTCTAGTTCCGCCAGTGCTAGTATTACAGACCGCTTCTAGTTCCGACAGTGCTAGTCTTACAGACCGCTTCTAGTTCCTCCAGTGCTAGTCTTACAGACCGCTTCTAGTTCCGACAGTGCTAGTCTTACAGTCCGCTTCTAGTTCCTCCAGTGCTAGTGTTACAGACCGCTTCTAGTTCCTCCAGTGCTAGTCTTACAGACCGCTTCTAGTTCCGACAGTGCTAGTCTTACAGACCGCTTCTAGTTCCTCCAGTGCTAGTCTTACAGACCGCTTCTAGTTCCTCCAGTGCTAGTCTTACAGACCGCTTCTAGTTCCTCCAGTGCTAGTCTTACAGACCGCTTCTAGTTCCTCCAGTGCTAGTCTTACAGACCGCTTCTAGTTCCGACAGTGCTAGTGTTACAGACCGCTTCTAGTTCCGCCAGTGCTAGTCTTACAGACCGCTTCTAGTTCCTCCAGTGCTAGTCTTACAGACCGCTTCTAGTTCCGACAGTGCTAGTCTTACAGACCGCTTCTAGTTCCTCCAGTGCTAGTCTTACAGACCGCTTCTAGTTCCTCCAGTGCTAGTCTTACAGACCGCTTCTAGTTCCGACAGTGCTAGTCTTACAGACCGCTTCTAGTTCCTCCAGTGCTAGTCTTACAGACCGCTTCTAGTTCCGCCAGTGCTAGTCTTACAGACCGCTTCTAGTTCCGCCAGTGCTAGTCTTACAGACCGCTTCTAGTTCCGACAGTGCTAGTGTTACAGACCGCTTCTAGTTCCTCCAGTGCTAGTCTTACAGACCGCTTCTAGTTCCGACAGTGCTAGTCTTACAGACCGCTTCTAGTTCCGCCAGTGCTAGTATTACAGACCGCTTCTAGTTCCTCCAGTGCTAGTGTTACAGACCGCTTCTAGTTCCTCCAGTGCTAGTGTTACAGACCGCTTCTAGTTCCTCCAGTGCTAGTGTTACAGACCGCTTCTAGTTCCTCCAGTGCTAGTGTTACAGACCGCTTCTAGTTCCTCCAGTGCTAGTGTTACAGACCGCTTCTAGTTCCTCCAGTGCTAGTGTTACAGACCGCTTCTAGTTCCTCCAGTGCTAGTGTTACAGACCGCTTCTAGTTCCTCCAGTGCTAGTGTTACAGACCGCTTCTAGTTCCTCCAGTGCTAGTGTTACAGACCGCTTCTAGTTCCTCCAGTGCTAGTCTTACAGACCGCTTCTAGTTCCTCCAGTGCTAGTCTTACAGACCGCTTCTAGTTCCTCCAGTGCTAGTCTTACAGACCGCTTCTAGTTCCTCCAGTGCTAGTCTTACAGATCGCTTCTAGTTCCTCCAGTGCTAGTCTTACAGACCGCTTCTAGTTCCTCCAGTGCTAGTCTTACAGACCGCTTCTAGTTCCTCCAGTGCTAGTCTTACAGACCGCTTCTAGTTCCGCCAGTGCTAGTCTTACAGACCGCTTCTAGTTCCGCCAGTGCTAGTCTTACAGACCGCTTCAAGTTTCCCCTTTAGGCTGACATTGCAGCTGGTCTGATGTCCTGATCTCTTTGGCTTTTTTAACTTTATTCTCTTTTCAATTAATTTTATTTACTTTTTTAAGGAAATGTTTTACAAAGCTGGTTTTGTTTAAGGGGCACAATTTCACATCTCTTAAATATGAACTAGCCTGCCTAGACCACCAGCAGCGCGCCCTTTCCCTCCAGTGCAGGGCATCATGCCCACAACCCTCTCCTCTCTCTCTTTTTTTAAACGTCTTTAATCGTCTATTTATTTATTAGATAGAGACAGTCAAATCTAGAGGGTAGGGGGAAATAGAGAGGGAGCGAAACAGAAAGACACCTGCAGCCCTGCTTCACCACTCGCGAAGCTTTGGCCCTGCAGGTGGGGATGTGGGGCTGGAGCTCTAGCACATTGTAACATGTGCACTCAACCAGGTGCGCCACCACCCAGCCCCAACCCTGTTCCCCCTTAGTGTCCCATATCTGTGGACATCGGCCATGGTTTTATGCCTTTATCTCCTAAATCCTGCTGGCGTCAACTTATTCAGTATTTGATTGATTGATTGATTTGCCTCCAGGGTTATCCCTGGCCTTCGTGCTGGCTGGCACTAGAAATCCACTGCCTCTGGTGGCCATTTTTCCATTTTATTGGATAGGACAGAGAGAAGTTGAGAGGGGAAGGGGAAATAGAGAAGGAAAGAGAATGACAGACACCTGCAGACTGCTCTGCGGCTTGTGAAGCGTCCGCCCTGCAAGTGGAGGGGAGCTGGAGGCTCAGACCGGACCCTTGCACAGGTGCTTGCTCACTCTCTTAGTCCTTAGCCGGGCACACTACCACCTAGTCCCCTAATATTTGGTTCTCTGACTTGTCTCCCTTAGTGTGATTCCCTCCAGCTCCATCTACACTGTAGCAAAAGTCAAGGTTTTATCGTTTCTTAAAGCTAAAGTAGTATTTCATACTGTGTTACATACCACGGCTCCTTTTTATCTCATCTGTCTTCAGCTCTTTGCTACTCTAAATAGAGCTACAGCAAACATAGGTGGGTTGGGGTTTTTTGTTGTTGTTTGTTTGTCTGTTTGTTTCATATTATAGTTTTGTGTTCTTCATAAAAACCTATACCTAGTTAGAAGAATTGGTGGATCGGGAGTCAGGCGGTAGCACAGCAGGTTAAGCGCTGGTGGCACTAAGCAGAAGGACCGGCGTAAGGATCCCGGTTCGAGCCCCCGGCTCCCCACGTGCAGGGGAGTCGCTTCCCAGGCGGTGAAGCAGGTCTGCAGGTGTCTGTCTTTCTCTCCCCCTCTCTGTCTTCCCCTCCTCTCTCCATGTCTCTCTGTCCTATCCAACAATGACGACTTCAGTAACTACAATAATAATAGCTACAACAGCAATAAAAAACAACAAGGGCAACAAAAGGGAAAATAAGTAAATATAAAAAAATTTAATAAATAAAAATAGAGACACATGCGCAGGGCTGGGCTGAGGCACATGTAACTGTCACTTCACAGTGAGCAAGGACCTGGGCTTCAGCGCCCCGCCCGCAAGTAAAGAAAGCTTCATGAATGGCAAAACAGTACTGCAGGTGTCTCTCTTACTCTCCTCCTTTATCTCATTAAAGTGTTAAAATATAGAAACACGTCATTTAATTCGTGAAATTAATTAATTAATTTATAGTTGTAAAAAGTAATCTTGAAAGAAGCAAAGATGAATATGCACTGCGAAATAGCATGGTAGTTACCAGAAGAGAGGAGAGGGCGAGAGGAGTCACAGGACCAAAGAACCGCGGTGAAGTTTGCAGACTTAGAAGTGTGCGTCTAGACTCCCTTAATTTATATAGTCGCATAAGCCCATGGTGAATCAATACATTTCACATTAAAAATGTGAATATCCTTTCATCTCAAATTAAGTGTGTCAGGAGTACCCATGCTTTTAAATCCCAAAGAAATTGCTAGCTCCTCTCATATCAGAATATCTACTCACATTTCAAAATCTTGTCTGATGGGAGTATGGACCGACCAGTCAACGCCCATGTTCAGAGGAGAAGCCAGACCTTCTACCTTCTGCAACCCTCAATGACCCTGGGTCCATGCTCCCAGAGGGACAGAGAATGGGAAAGCTAGTGGGGGAGGGGGTGGGATATGGAGATTGGGCGGTGGGAATTGTGTGGAGTTGTACCCCTCCTACCCTATGGTTTTGTTAATTAATCCTTTCTTAAATAAAAAAAAAAAATCTTGTCTGAGTAGGCTGTTATTTTAAAAACAATTCTCAACTTTCCATAGCAGAAGATCTTAGTTTGTAAGAATGTTTTTAGCTTCTCTTCAATTATTTATCATTCTTCTCATTGGCATTTCTTTGTGAAAGGAAGGAGTTTAGGAATTTTAGGGGGCACAGAAAAGATTTTGGGTGGTGGTTGTTTGTTTGGGGGTTTTGCTGTTTCGCGGCCCGCGGGGAAGCCCTTCACGCGGAGTTGGAGCTGAGCCCCCAGTGCTCGCGCTGCTTCCTTGGGCTCCGCGTCACGTGCAACAAAATGTGCTTTCTGCCCCCCAACCCCAATTTGTCTCCGGTACACAGAAAAGTTAGGATTTTAAGCTTTAAGTTGCTTGAACAATCTCATCTAAAATTGTGCTTTATCAAAAACACAACAAATAGTGTAGAACTCTTTATTTGTTTCCTGTTACAGTTTTACCAGAAAGGGAAAAAATAATTCACTGGTATGTTTAGGTGATGATGCTGGAACAGGTATAGTTGTTGAAACACATTTCAGGATGAGCGGTTTATAAGGTATAAGTAAGAGTTGGTATTTTAGCCTGTGAATTTATTATATATGTGGTGAATTTAACCTTATTGTGTATAGGATGTTAATGTAGCCTCTCAGTTCTGTCCTGGTAATTATGAGACATGATGTGGTTTTAAGAGCATCATTTTCCTTTTTTTTTCTCTCTTTTTTTAATATTTATTTATTTACTTATTCCCTTTTGTTGCCCTTGTTTTATTGTTGTAGTTGTTGTTGGATAGGACAGAGAGAAATGGAGAGAAGAGGGGAAGACAGAGAGGGGGAGAGAAAGACAGACACCTGCAGACCCGCTTCACCGCCTGGGAAGCGACTCCCCTGCAGGTGGGGAGCCGGGGGCTCGAACCAGGATCCTTCCGCTGGTCCTTGCGCTTTGCGCCACCTGCGCTTAACCCGCTGCGCTACCTACCGCCCGACTCCCCAAAAGCATCATTTTCTTAAGGCTGAAAAGCTAGCTCCTGCTAGACGGTTAGCACACCAGTTTATATGCCTGAGACTCCAAAGGCCAGAGGTTCAAGCCTCAGCACCCCTTACACCAGAGGAGAGAGCAGGATCTGGTCCTCTCTTTATGCCTTGTCTCTTAGATTCTGTCTCATACAGTTACAAGAAATGTTTTCAAAAAGAAAATTCTCTTTCAAAATGCAGGCAGCATTTTTCTTAAAGATACGTAACTGATTATTTTTCACATCAGATAAATGTGTTTGTTTAATTAATAAAGTTAAACTTCAAAGGTGGATCCCCCCCCCCCCCCGCCCTGTAATCTATGCCAGTCATTCTGAGCTAGCATTACCCTTTACTCTCTGAGGTATTGGTCCAGCAAGGGTTTTTTAAATTTATTTTGATAAATGGGCTGACTGTATGTCACAGCTATAGTCTGTGAGTGATCGTGAGAGGTCAGAGTAACATGAATAGAAGATTCAGTAGCCCCAGTCACATCCCACGCTGACTCTTAGACGCAGCCCTACCTCAGGGCCACAGGGCCACATGGCGGGCAGGCCGGCCGTTGCCGCCTCAAGCTGTTGGTTGGAAGGTTTTCGAAAATGGTTACAGTGCTGCTGGGCTCAGTGACCTGGGGTTACTGCGAGATGGTACAATATCTGAGGCTAAAGATGCAATATTAGGAAGCCACAGGAAGACTTCCCGAGAACCTCTGCAATGACAGGCCGTCCCGCACCAGGAGAGCACTGGACCTGACTCAGAGGCGTCAGATCTTGCCTAAAGAGCAGTGGGCAGAATATGAAGAGGATAAATTCTACCTTGAACCATATCTGAAAGAGGTTATTCGGGGAAGAAAAGAAAGAGATGAATGGGCAGAGGAAGTGATCATGCAGCTGAAGCCTGTGAATATCACCATCTGCATATTACTATGAAGTTGGCTGGACCTGAAATACACAATTTAGAACTTATTTGACCTGAAAATGCATTATTTTAAGTAAATATTATAATTGCTGTTGGAAAAAAAAGAAGCAGCCTTACTTGCAAAAGGAGACTTAAAATAGTTGTCATTTCTCTCCTTTTATTTCGTATGTTGCTTTTGCAAATAAAAGCTCTTGTGAGGCATATAGACCACACTGATTTATCTTGTTTTCGTAAAACTGCATTTTTGTGCTGGCATTTTTACATTTCGAAATAATGTGCTTCCATCAGTGATATCCTATATAGCTCTCAAATCATGTATTGCAATATCCTAGTGACCTCAGAAACTGGATTGCTAGTTGTAACAGTAAATTTTAATTAGCCTTACCGTTACAAAGATTATTTTGTGTACATACGGGGTCATACGTACTGCATTTAGAGTTGTAGGAATTGGGCATCAATTAGCCATTTGGCTTATATACATAATGAAAATCCCTGAATATTATTACTTCATGTAAGCTATCTAAGTAGTTGTAAGTAAATTTGAGTATCCTGTATTTGCAGTTTTCAGATAAACCATTCATGTTTATATAACCACAGCTAATAATTCAGTGTTCAGTATATAATTATGGTTTAAAAAAAGAAATGGTCTTTGCGTCGGCACTTTTCATGAGGGAAATTTTAAAACAGTCTTTTTGAGTGGAGGAATAGATAAACTAGTTTTATTTCCTTAATGGGACATTTTATGATGGTAAACCATTAACGGATTAAACAAACAGGTGTCAAATACCACATGATCTCACTCACAGATGGGTCTAAGAAACAAAGCAAAGGATGATACAAAGGGAAACCGCCTCCGTGGACTCTTGCATCAGATCCAGGGACTCAGAAGGGAGGAGCAGTAGGGGGAGGTTGGGAACCCAGTGGAGGGTGAAATATACTGATACCTGTCTTGGGCACATGTGGAGATGTGCATTCATGACAGTGACCTATCCCCAAAAACAGGATGTTGCGTGAAAACTCAAAGGACAAATACCATAAAATCCCATCTGTGTAGATGTATCAGATACATTTTCAAGCAATATATATTGTTAGTTATATTGAATACATGATGCTCACTAATAGCACTAGGGTCACACTGCGGACTCGATGAATGTCCATTTTGTTTTTGTTATTTTGAATACTTTTTAGTGTTTCACAATGAGAAAGCAATAAAGTACAAACTATTTTATGTGAAAAGTAAGAATTTAACTATTAAACTGACTCGAGTGCTAGGCTGCTTTAACATCTTTGTTGACTGAAATTTATCTGTTGTTTTGAGGTTTTTAATTTCCAGACCCCAGTACAATTGCCAGTTCAGCATAGAAATTGAATCACCTATTAATAAATAAGGGTTTTTAATGTGAAGTTATTGTCTTTGTTTTATAGGAAAAACGTCAGAGAGGGGCTCCTTTTCCCTGTACAGCAGAGAAACCGGATTGCCAGGCTGCCAAGTAAGTCTGATAAACATACAAGCAGTGAGGTCATCTTTAACACCTCCAGGCCTTACTAAAGGGGACATAAATGGATCCAGTTTATTTCACATTATTGCAGCTGTATTTTGTGGCAAAGTGTGGGGTTTTTTAAAGCAATTAAATATATTTTCTTTTACTCTTTTGCTTAAAACTAGCTTCCCTTTTCCAGTTTGCCAGATTTTATCTATAACCAGTGATTTTTATAACCCACATTCATTTTAATGTTGAAAGTATCTATGGTGGGTGGGGGCAAGTCCAAAGACCTCCCATAGAATGCTTAAAACCCTATTGTACTGAATAATATTTATACAGTTTAATGTATAAATTAGCTATAAGATATCAATAAATAGTAATGAAATGGACCATGCATAATCAACTGTAATAAAAGTGACGTGGTTGTGGCCCCTCTTTCATAATGCCTTACTGTTGGTAATGTTTTAGGACTACCATTGACTGCAGATAATAACTGAAATTGTGAAAGTCAAAATAAGAGTTAAAGGATGATTAATGTATTTTCATTTCATCATACATATAATCACATTTTTAGGCTTTTTACGTATTTCTGTGGCATTCCTGCTATTGGCCATCTTTTCCCATTCTTCTTCTGTGTGATGAGACTGAGAATCCTGAAAACTCGGTTAAAATGAGGATTCCGACCAGAACAAGGCCAAAAATAGTAGACGGGAGAAGCGGGATGCATTTATTTGCTTCCTGCTATCTCCCTGAGGCCCTGGGAGCCCACTTTCAGACCCAGGCACAAGCCGCAGTAGCAGGAGTTCCCTTCTTCGGTTCACATCCCGTAGTTGTCCGTTCAGAGCCCAAACCTAGGTTCAGATTCTGTCTCTACAAGGACAGGTCCTCCGTATCTTCAGTTACAAAGCACAGTGAGCAATTTCTGTTCCTACTTCCTGGTCTCGGAAGAATAGACTCCATGAACTTGTGAAAGCATTTTCAAAAACACTTCCACACTTAATTTTTTTATTCCCATAGTTTATCCAAATTTATTTTGAATTCTTACTGTTTTATAAATAGAATCAAGAATATTTGAGAGCCACTGGACTAGTGTTGACACTGCTGCCAAAAACTACTAATGGCTCTTTGAAACTAGAACTGCACCTCATACATCTGTAGTGCATCCGTGCATTGACAGAGTTTTTAGTATTCTCCTGAGGAAAAGAATCATCGTGTAGTTAGAGCCAGTGGTAAGCTCTATGGATATCATTCTCCAGTCTTGCAAAAATGTTTCTTTTCTCTTTTATTTGCCTGTTTTTCTTTCTTTGTTTTCCCCCTGGATTTGTCACAGCGACTCAGTGCTGGGACTGTGAAACCATTGCTCCTGGAGGCCATTTTTTTTCTGTGTCCTATTTGATTTGATTTGATGTGACAGAGAAATGGAGAGAGAGGGCTGGGGAGATAACGAGGAAGGAAGATGGGTACCTGCTGGTGGGGAGCGGGAGGCTGGAGCCCAGGTCCTTGTGCGCGGCAAAGTTGTACACTCAACCGGCTGCGACACCAGCCGACCATGTAAAGATGTATCTTAAATGAATTTAAGCCACATGTTAACATGCTATTATTATTACTAATGTTAACACATAATCCTTTAAATAATGACCATTTGGGGGTTTAGGCGGTAGCTCAGCAAGTTAAGCACACAAGGCGCGAGGACCAGCGCAAGGCGCAAGGGCCCATGTAAAGGATCCCAGTTCGAGCCCCCGGCTCCCCACCTGCAGGGTGGTCACTTCACAGGCGGTGAAGCATGTCTGAAGGTGTCTGTCTTTCCCCTTCTCTGTCTTCCCCTCCTCTCTCCATTTCTTTCTGTCCTATCCAACAACAACGAGAGCAATAACAACAACAATAATAATAACAACAGCGATAAACAACAAGGGCAACAAAAAGGAAAAAATAGCCTTCAGGAGCAGTGAATTTGAAGTGCAGGCACCGAGCCCCAGCAGTAACCCTGGAGGCAAATACATAATGCCCATTTAACAGATTGGAAAATGGAAAAGTAAGTATGGAAGAATTGCTTTTACTATTCCTCAGAGACCAGGAAATAGAAACAGAAACTGTAAATTATGATTTTTTTAAAAATTTTTACTTATAAAAAGGAAACACTTGGGAGTCAGGCTGTAGCGCAGCGGGTTAAGCGCACGTGGCGCAAAGCACAAGGACCGGCATAAGGATCCCGGTTCGAACCCCGGCTCCCCACCTGCAGGGGAGTCGCTTCCCAGGCGGTGAAGCAGGTCTGCAGGTATCTGTCTTTCTCTCCCCTCTCTGTCTTCCCCTCCTCTCTCCATTTCTCTCTGTCCTAGCCAACAATGACAACAACAGTAATAACAACAACAACAAAACAACAAGGGCAACAAAAGGGAATGAATAAATAAAATAAATATTTAAAAAAAAAAAGGAAACACTGGCAAAAACCATAGGCTAAGAGGGGGACAACTGCACACAGTTCCCACCACCAGAACTCCGTATCCCATCCCCTCCCCTGACAGCTTTCCTATTCTATTTTTTTTTAATATTTATTTATTTCCTTTTGTTGCCCTTGTTGTTTTATTGTTGTTGTTATTGATGTCGTCGTCGTTGGATAGGACAGAGAGAGATGGGAAGGACAGAGGGGGAGAGAAAGACAGACACCTGCAGACCTGCTTCACCGCTTGTGAAGCGACTCCCCTGCAGGTGGGGAGCCAAGGGATCAAACCGGGATCCTTACGCCGGTCCTTGTGCTTTGCGCCACCTGCCCTTAACCTGCTGTGCTACCGCCCGACTCCCAGCTTTCCTATTGTTTGTCCCTATGGGAGTACGGACCCAGGGGAATTAAGGTCTGGCTTCTGTAATTGTTTCCCAGCCTGTCTCTCCCTAGAGGGAGGGGCTATGGCGGGGGGTCTCTGCCCAGGGAAGGCAGGTTGGCATCATGTTAGCATCTGAAACCTGGTGGCTGAAAAAAGAGTTAACATATAAAGCCAAACAAATTGTTGACTAACCATGAACCTAAAGACAAGAATATTGCAGATGAAGATTTGGGGTCTCCATTTTACAGATAGTAGGCCTATTTCAGTTATATTCCAAAGGGTTCCATGAATACACTAGTTTTTGCTTCACTTCAGACTATGTCCAGATATGTCAGGTGTGAAATTATGATTTTTTAATTGAGGAAATATTAAGTACTTTGCTCAGTACCATATACCTAGCAAGTAGTAGACTTGATAGTCATCCTTGATTTTCATAAAGTTTCCTTTTTAAATTTTTATTTATTATCTTTATTTATTTATTGGATAGAAATGGGGTGATAGGGAGAGAGAGAGAGAGACCTGCAGCCCTGTTTCGCCACTCACAAGCTTTCCCCCTGCGGGTGGGGGACCCAGGACATTGTAACATGTGTGCTGTGTGCTCAACCAGTTGCAGCACCACCCAGCCCCTCGCTCTTGGTTCCTTAAAAACTTAATACTGCAGCGTAAGACTGTTCTGGGCCCTTTCTACCCTGCTATTTTAATATGTTTGGCCAAGAGGAGGACCTTGAAGATTTAATAAGTGCCCCAGCTGATTCTAATTCATGGACTCTAGGAGTCATGTTGGGAATCATCATTGCTCTGTATACACCAAAGTAAGCATGTGTGGGATATAAAAAAAGAAGAAATTACAAGTCTCTGTTGTCATGATTAGGCAGGCCTATGGAAAAGAGAGCAAGGTTACTTGTGTGCATGAATGTAAAATAGCTTTATGCAAGAAGGAAGTGAAGCAAAGTGCGTTTGTGGGGAATTCACTGTGGCGATGATCTCAAGAAAGGAAGCCCCAGATTTAGTGCGGGGTAAAGATTATGCTGCTGCATGGGTAACGACAGGAATGCTTGCGGAGGGGCTGGGCTGTGGCGTGTGTGGCCGAGCACACACATTACCACATGAGGGGGCAGGTTTGAGCCCCAGCTCCCCCATCTGCGGGCCTCATACTTCAGGAGTGTGGTAAAGCAGATTTGTGGTTTCTATATTTCAGTCTTTGTTTACTTTTGAATTTTTTTCTTTTGGGGGACTAATGTTTTACAGTCAACAGTAAATACAATAGTTTGTACGTGCATAACATTTCAAAAAAAAAGTATAGAGAACATCTAAAATACTGGGTCAGAAATAGAAAAAAATACACTGAATTAAAAGTGCAAACAACTACTTGGCTGTCATTTTGTCTTACCTGTTCACAAGCAATGTAAAAACCATAGTCACTCAATGATAATAAAAAGAAATAAGGGGGCTGGGAGATAGCTAGCTTACCAGGAAGAGTGCCTACTTTGCCTTGCGGCTTCATACACTGTGCTTTGTCCACTTCTCTTTTTTCTTTTTCTATTTAGTTCAAGTAGAGCTTGTAAAAGCAGTGAAACAATACAGGTGTGACGCCTCAGCACACATGCACTCACATACAAACACACAAGGAAATATCAATAATGACTACAAAATTATATCCCAGAACTCATTTGCAGCCGTTTTTCTTTAATATAATTCCCCCAAGGAAAATTAACGGTGCTGGTAATGTACATAAAATGCGGCTGACATACTACAAGATTCAGGCTGATTTGATGATGCCTGATGGGCCTTGCTCCGTGTTACGATGATGTAATGATAGGCTGCTAACTGAGTCTCCTCATATTACCTTCATGGCAACTGAATAACTGATGACCCATTAAGAGGAAACGGGTACAGCATTATTTCTGGAAGCCCCAATAAATCATTCAACAATTGAATTTTTTTGTGGATTCCACATAGACTATAGAAACCGGAATCTTTGATTAACAATAAGTGTAATACATTAAAATTGCCACTATTGAGTGGAAAATCTTTCTTAATCGAAGCTGTTTCTCATTAACATCTCTTAAACAAGTATTTATTCAAATCTAGAAAAGACATGCCGTTGGTTTTGTGCAAAGAGATACAAGTTGCATCAGAGTTAGATATTATAACTTTGAGATAGTGACAATTAACGTTAAAGAATCACTCATCCAGACTGTTTACCTCTCGACCATCTCCTTCTTTCTATATATAGACACTTGGTTATGACAGAATGGCAAAAGAGTGAATCATTTGGTAAGTTTTAACAACAAATGTCTGCAGACCCAAAAAGAACTTCTGCAGAATTAATAGAATTAAAGAGCATTATGAGCAAATTCACAGTCATAGTACAAGATTTGGATTCTGAACAGTTAACAGAATAAGTAGACACAAGCGTAGAAAAGACAAGTAGCTAAATGAGCTACCACTGCCTTGACCTATCTGATAAATGCAGAGCTCAACTTGTGGGTTAAGCAGAGGTGCTTATTGCAGAGAAAATACGATGACTCAGACTTCACCAGAAGTAAAGACTTGAACTCATCAAAAGCATAGTCTTTTAAAAAATGAATAAATAAAAAGAAAGTGATGAACACTGATATCCAGGATAAAAACAGATGGACAATTCTGTAATGAGATTATACTGTGCTTCTGACATTTTCCTCTTTATGAAGAGAAGGTGTAGGTGCAGTGGATGAACTAATTTCCAGTCCCTTATAGACCTGTAATTCTATAGTAATTTCTTGAACAAAATCACTTCCAGTTGGTAACTTGCAAACTCTTAAATAAAAGACAGCTGTGATCACCAGTGTACCGTCGAACCCCACCTCTCCAGAGCCCTGCCCCACTAAGGAAAGGTAGAAACAGGTTGGGAGTATAGATCGACCTGCCAACACCCATGTTAAGCGAAGAAGCACTTACAGCATACTGCTGTACAAAAAGGAAGCCAGAACTTCTACCTTCTGCACCCCATAGTGATCCTGGGTCCATGCTCCCAGAGGGATAAAGAATAGGAGAGCTTTCAAGGAGGGGAGGGGATATGGAACTCAGGTGGTGGGAATTGTACCCCTCTTATCCTATGGTCTTGTCGATATTTTTTATTCTATAAATAAATTTTTAAAAATTTAAAAAAAGACAGCTGTGATATAGCTACTGCTCTCTTTTGTGTCTCGCTGCTTTCCTTAACCAATGAGTGCTGACAGTTTCAGCTGTGTTGACTGATGGGGGAATTGCTGACAATATCTTTGAAGAACATTCTAAAGGATAAAACAAATAGAATAGCTATCCAGCCTAAGATATTTATCTGTGAGCATATAATAAAAGCATACTGCTGTAAAAAGAAGGAAATTTTCCCTAACTCAGGATACCTGGTAGAATCTGAGGGAAAAAATAAAGTTAGCAAAGATTAATAGGAGAAAAGCATGCCAATGTATTTAATGCATGTTTTTTCCTGACACTGGGTCTTCATAAGAAAATGAAGAAACACAGAAACAGAACTATGTCCTTTTTTTTTGCTTTTGACGATGAGTAGACACTCAGGGAGGAATATAGTTAATTAAGTCCATGGCCTGGGGGTTCAGGAAACTTAGCACAGGGCCTGTGTGTTAGGATGTTCTTGGCATTCCTTTGTCATTGCAGAAAAAAGTCTCTTCCTTTCTCCTATAGAGTAAAGGCCTCTTCACAGAGGGGCTTTACAAAAGAGATTGGTTTATTTACTAACACAGGAACAGGAGGAGAAAACCAGAGCATCCAGCTGGCACATGAATCTGGAGGAGCAGACTCAGCATCTCGTATTTGCTAGTCCAGCGCTGTATCCACTGCACTCTTCCTGCACCTACACAGCGGGGTTTGTGACCTGTGTCTTCAGGTTTCTCAAACTCCCGAGTTTAGACATTTATTATGTTAGGATGCCACATTATTAGATGCTGTATTCTGAACCCATCAGAGCATTTGCTCTTAAAATTAAATTGTTATGATACAAAGACATATATTTTTTTAATTTTTATTTATTGGATAGAGACAGCCAGAAATGGAGAGGGTAGGGGAGACACAGAGGGAGAGAGACACCTGCAGCCCTGCTTCACCGCTTGTGAAGCTTTCCCCCTGCAGGTGGGGATTGGGAGCTCGAACTCGGGTCCTTGAGCGCCGTAACATGTGCGCTCAACCAGGTGCGCCACCACCCGGCCCCACAAAGACATATTTTAATGCATTTAAATCATTACAGTAACTTTAATCTCTAGATGTAATCTAGTTTGATGATAGTCTTTAACAAATTTAGTTAAATTTCTTTAGACATATTTGAGATTATTTGCTTTATTTTAAATCAACTTTTAATCAAATTATAGTAAGACAGTTTTGCACTAATTTGATAAAGCTATAATTACACAGATCTGAATACCATAGCCTTATGTGTTTCGTGTGTTTATATGCATTTTATTAGTCAGATATTTGTAATTTTAGCATCTTTTATTATTGCTATTTGTTTATGTAGGTCCTGGGAATGAACCCAGGATCTCACACCTGTATAGTGCTACAGCTGAACATTCGAGGGCAAACAGAGACGGATGACATCACAGCGAACTCCGCAATTCATAGAGCTCCTCTGATCTCTTTTATGATAATCCCCTAGGTTGTTGGTACTTGAACCCAGATCTCATGCTTGATGCCACATACTGAGGCTCAGTGTAGTGATTTATCCTCATCATCTCTTTTTATTTTTAATAAAAAGAATGTTTCACTATCTAGGTATCATTGTGGCATCTATAGTTAGAAAGTTTTAATTCACAAAAATGTGTTATCTTAATTTCTTATTTCAAGCTGACCAGATTCACATATAATTTAAAATCGTCGTTTTTCCTTCATACTTCTTTCTTACTGAATAAATTCACTAGTACATAGATTTTGCATACAATAACCAAATTAACAAGTATCTGCTGCTGCTGCTGCTGCCGCTTTTTTGAGGGTATTCATGTTCTATAGTCACTGACACATGAGCGCAGCTTCACTACACACTAGGACCCCAGGCTTTCCCCCTCCCACTCCTTCCCAGAGCCCTGTACTTTGGCGCCATACATGCACAGTCTATGATCAATTTTGTGTTTTCCCTTCCCCTGCTTACTAAGTCCCACTTATAAATGAGGTCATTAAGTATTTGTCCCCTTTTTGCTTATCTCAGTTACCAAAATATCTTCAAGTTCCATCAAATTGAAAGCATTTGCTTCTTTGGTTTTATATAAGGAATTAGACCCAGGAACAAAGTAATAAAATCAATATCAGTCTTCAAGAAAAGAAAATTATAGCTGAGTTACATAGGTTTCATATTTAGTCAGTCATATACTAATGTTTCCTCAAAAGGAATAATTAAACCTAGTTATTTTAAAGGGCAGGTGTATTTTTATAGACCAAACCTAGTGTTGGAATGTCGTTCTTGGTCTTAAATATTAAAACTATAATATTTAGAACAAGAAGATACTATATACCATTCTGAATAAATACATTTCCAAGAAGATATAAGTAAACTAAAACACATTTATAGAACTTGTGTAAGTAGTAACTTGTAGCTCTAGCATTCAGAGAATGAATGATTGGAGAATTTAAACCTGTTTAGTGTTAAAACTGAAGAACTCTAGTCTTCCAGACCAATGGTCAAGGGAGAACAGTCACCAGCAAACCACAGTCCCCTGGTACAAACATGAAAACAACAGCATGTTACAGGAATCACCACCAGGTTGCCTGGAAGATACACCATTCTGGGAAGTTGCGTGGAGTTCCTAGACGGTGAGAATAGGGGCATGGCCGAGCATGTCAGTACTGATGCGGTGCCCCAGAGCTGCGACCGCTTAGACTGCAGGAACAGAAGAGAAGCCGCTGGGTCTTAAACCCTACCCATGGAGAATTTCCCAGGGGAGCCGAGGAAGATTCACCTTGATGGCAAAAAAGAGGGTCATCTGATAACTGAGAGCTGAGCCTCGTAATAACAGTCAGGCCAAGTACCCAACCCGGGAGAGAGCCACTTTGGTGAAAATAGTCACAAGACCTGCAAGTCGGGAAGTTGACGTTGTATTCCATTAAGTGCGGAGAGGACTGTATTCCTACAACTTTCCCAAGCTCCTTCTACCAACAGTAGGTACCAGTAGGTTTCTACCTCCCTTGTCCACTCCAATGATAACACCTTATAAACGGGAGAATTCATCAGTATAGTTACAGTGCACTCTAATGGTTAACAGCAGAAGCCAAACTTAATATGCAAACACAGAAAAAATGCAGACATCCCTTTTCCCCCAGCATTTTTTATTCATTTATAAAATGGAAATACTGGCAAGACCATAAGATAAGACGGGTACAGTTCCCACCACCAGAGTTCTATATTCTTTTTTTTTAATATTTCTTTATTTCCCTTGTTTTTTTATTGTTGTAGTTATTATTGTTGTTGTTGTTGATGTAGTCGTTGGTCAATAGGACAGAGAGAAATGGAGAGGAGGGGAAGACAGAGGGGGAGAGAAAGACAGACACCTGCAGACCTGCTTCACCGCCTGTGAAGTGACACACACACACACACACACACACACACACACACACACACACACACACACACACACCGCAGATGAGGGCTCGAACCTGGATCCTTAGGCCGGTCCTTGCACTTTGCACCACGTGTATTTAACCCACTGTGCTATTGCCCGACTCCCCAGAGCTCTGTATCCCATCCCCTCCCTTGCTAGCTTCCATATTCTTTATCCCTCTGGGAGCAGGGACCCCAGGGTCATTATGGGATATAGAAGGGGAAGGTCTGGCTTCTGTAGTTGTTTCTCTACTGAGCGTGGACGTTGGCAGGTCAATCCATACTCCCAGCCTCTCTCTCTCTTTCCTTAGTGGGGCAGGGCTCTAGAGAGGTGGAGGTCCAGGACACGTTGGTGAGGTCATCTGAGCAGGGAAGTCAGGTTGGCATCATGGTAGCATCTCAACTTGGTGGCTGAAAAAGCATTAAAATGTAAAACAGACATCCCCCCATTTAAAACTATGCAATTTTCTGTAGAAAATGAGCCTACGGTAAAAGTCCATGAAGATGTAGAGCTGGGTGACATCAGATAGATAATTTAGAAAAGTCATCATGAGGACACTTGAAATTAGAGATGCAACATGGAGAAGCAGAAATTAAAAGATGCAGGACATAGTGGAGTTTTTCATCAAAGATACTGAGGTTTAAAGGAAAAATTCCAAACAGATACAGAATATAAAGAAGATTCTAAATGGTATCCAATCTCAGAAAGCTTAGAAAGTAGAATTGTTTGAAAAATCAGGTAAAACAGGAAGAAAAAAAAAAAGGAAGAACACACAAAACTTCATAACACAAACTACAGAGTTTTAAGAAAATTACTGAAAAGCAGGTACATGCTACACGTTCATAGAAAGAGGTGGCAGGAAGCACGTGGGGCCGAGGTGGCTAGAATCCAGAACTGCATCACAATCCGGGGGCAACAGATGGGGCCATTTTGGAGTGCGGATTCAGCACTGAATGGTGGGCAGCAACACTGGGAGAGCGAGAGACAGAACTGGGTGGCTGAAAAAAGGCTGACACAGCCGGGCCCCAAGCCACAGGCAACTGCGTACAGGTTACCTGTCTCAGATAAAGAGCTGGGAACAGCTGTGGGAAATACAGCATTATTGAAACTCCCACTGACTTGAGTATCAGGAAAGCTCTCCACACACACACACACACACCACTACCACCACCTATAAATGACACAGCCATAACCACCTGCCGTTTCAATAACAGAAACCACACCCAACCTGAAACAAGGATAAGAACTCAGAAGTTGAGGTTCACAGTCACTTGGACATCATGTCCAAGTTTCATTTCAGAAAGGTAATTATGAAGACAATCCAAGACACCAGCCATAGACACACAAAAGAAGCCGGGGATCTCTTCACCAAAGATCTAAGAAGTTAACAAAGAGATCTCCAAAAGGAAATTCTGGACAGCGCCAAGGCCTTTATAAGGGGCCTAGTACCCAGAATAACCCAGCTTGAGGACAGAGTAACAGGACTAGAAAATAAAACCGCCACACTCTCAGTGCAAAGCTGATGAAAAGTGTATGGAAAATGAAGCAGTTCTCTGTGAAATAGTAGACTCCATCAAGAGAAAACCTGGAAGTTACTGGGGTGCCTGAGGACAAAGAGAGAGGAGCAGAGAGAGCAGAGAGCATCTTCAAAAGACGATCGCTGGGAGGCGGGCGGTGGCGCAGTGGGTTAAGCGTAGGGGGCGCAAAGCACAAGGACCGGTGTAAGGATCCCGGCTCGAGCCCCCGGCTCCCCACCTGCAGGGGAGTCGCTTCCCAGGCGGTGAAGCAGGTCTGCAGGTGTCTGTCTGTCTCTCCCTCTCTCTGTCTTCCCCTCCTCTCTCCATTTCTCTCTGTCCTGTCCAACAACGACAACAACAATAAAACAATAAGAGCAACAAAAGGGAATAAATAAATAATAAAAAAAAAAAAAAGACGATCGCAGAAAGCTCTCTCGACCTGAGCAGTAGTCACAGTAGATCTCTAGAGGGAGCTGAATGGAAATCAAGACTTAGGAACCCTAAACAGCCGATGCTGAGACATATAGTAGTTCGATAGTGTGTTCCAAATGTAAGGACAAGGAAGAAATAGTACAGGTTTCAAGGGAAGAGAAGAAGCCGACAGAGGTAAAGCCATCAGGCTCTCACCAGGTCTTCGAACTCAAATCCGAGAAACAAGAAAGGGATGCAGTATTTTTATACTGTTAAGAGATAAGAACTATCAGCCAGAAATACTCTATCCCTCCAAATAGCCTTCAAGTATGAAAGATTAATCAGACAGAGGGCCTAGTGGGGGTTGTATTGCTATGTGGAAAACTGGGAAATGTTATGCGTGTACAAACTGTTGTATTTACTGTCAAATGTAAAACATTAATTACGCAGTAAAGAAATTTAAAGAGAGAGAAATCAAGTTTCCCAAACATACAGAAACTAAATGAATTCACCACCAAGTAAAAGCCTCCATCTAGCGTCAGAGTCCTAAAGTTACTGTTGCCATCGATCTGTATGTTTCCGTCTTATCCCAATGTGTTCAGCAGACTAAATGAAGAACAGATAGGCAGCAACTGTTGCAATTGATCTAGTGCCCTGGTCTGCAGGTCCGTTGTATAGGTGAAAGATAACAATGATGACATTTCATGACTGGAATATGTTAGACACCATTGAAGTTGGCCTCTGCAGTGCTCTGCAGCAGGAAAATGTTACTGCTGCTGCTACTGCTGCTGCTGCTCACAGCTGAAGAATCTGATGTCTCGGGGGTCTATAATATAAGATCTCATCTAAAGTGGTCAGAAGTGCAGAGAAAATAAGCAGTTTTGAGATTAGGGGTCAATGTTAATAGACTGTGGCTGCCTGGGAGGTGACACAGTGGATATAGTGTTTGACTTAACAAGTACGAGGTCCTGGTTGGTCCCTGGCATCTGCATGGACCAAAGTCATGCTCTAGTTCTCCCCCCCCCCCCCCCGTCCCCTGTTAATAAGTAAAAATTGTTTCAAAGAAGTTATAGACTATGTAGTCTAGTTGTGAAAGGAAGTGAAGCCAGGACTAAACTTTGAGACTGAAGTTAAAAAAGTTGTAATTGGACGCATTGAGGTAAAACAACACACACACACAGACACACACACACAGAGACAGACACACACACACACAGACAGACACACACACAGACAGACACACACGAAGCTTTTCAAAGAGTTGTGGTGCTGTCAGAGTTAAATACTGAACCTACAGTGTTCAGAAATAGGGTGAAGCCCAGTGGTAACCCCTTTTGTGAGTAGATTATTATTCCATGATGGCCAGAGGATTATTGGAGTGAGAAAGATTAAGAAGTAATCCACAGTGCAAAATCAGTGTTGACATTCTTCAAGAGATCATTTTTCTCTGAGGTACCTTGTGAAGAGGCTGTGCACAGTGACTGACACAAAGTATAAACTCAGAAAGCATTGACTCTGAACCCCGTGGTCTAGTCTCAGTGAATTATTTAGAATTTAAGTAATAGTTTTATGTGAAGGAAAATTTCTCTGGAAGTATTGGGCAGTAGGCAGCTTTAATTCCCTGTTCTGTTAAAAGACCAGGGAGAGTTAGATTATGCAGGCAGGTGTTAATGGGGAGAGGGGTGACCAAGTGACTTCACCGTTTCTGTTCTCTACAAATTTTTTTAATTTATTTATTTTTTATTTTATTTGCCACCAGGTTTATCTCTGGAGCTCAGTGCCCACAGTACCAATCTACCACTCTCAGTGGCTTTTTTTTTTTCTCTCTCTCTTTTTATTTGACAGGACAGTGAGAATCTGAGAGGGAAAGAGGAGAGAGAGAGAGAGAGGCCTGAAGAGCCGCTTGACCACTCATAAAGTGGCACCTGCAGGTGGGGAGTGAGGGCTCAAACCGGGGTCCTTCCACATGGTATATGCACTTAATTGGGTGTGCCACTGTCCGGCCCCCTCTCCACACAATTTATAATTGCACTTTTAGTAGTAAGTTGTACTCTGAGAAACATTGTTTCATGAAGTTACTTCATTCTTTCATAAACTCACTTTAGTAGGACAGAATTGATTAAAAAGCGGGTAGAGATTACACTATCTTTTTACATAAGGGGCATGAGGAGTGACCACAGACTGTCACATAGGGATTGTTGTACCTCAGGAGGTAGTGCAGTAGAGAAGGCCTTGACTCCAGAAACATGAGTTCAGTTCATGCCATCGTGGGTGCCAGAGTGTTGCTCTGGACATCTTTGCACTCCTGTCTCCATCTCCCTTTCCCTTCCCTTCCCTCCCCTACACACACACACACACACACACACACACACACACACACACACACACACACACACACACACACACACACACGAAGAAAAGCACTGCTGTCAAGATTTGCCAGGTGTGATAAGAGCTAAGAAATGACAGTAGATGAAGCAGGAGTAATAGAATGCTGATAATGGTTCACGCTTGACTTTTACCAATTTTTCTGCTTTTGTTTGTATTTGATAATTAAAATTTTAATTTTTTGAAGATGTTCAGAGTAAAAATTTTCAGTTCAAAAACTGTTGCATGCCAGACTGTCTAGTACTGTTTTGTACTCTTTGAGAATGCAAATGACCAGAAAGAAGAGCTGCCTTTTCACTGGAAGTTGAAAGCTAGAGTCACTGGGAAGGTCATGACTTCAAAGTTAGAACTCTGAAAATCTTAGAACTACAAAACACAGTTTCTATAAAAGCTAAAAGAGAAGTGACATTTTTAAAATTGCCTGTTCTAATGTAGGTTAGTATCTCACATAACTAGCTTGTTATATTCACAAAAGAAAATTTTCATACACTTTGTGACAGTGTGCTACAAAGACATCCTAGTAACTTTGCTAGAAGACCCTTTTTGCAGGAAAAAATTTTAATTCAGAAAAACTGGTCATTTGAAAGGTCAGTTTATGAGCTTTTCCTTTCAGAAAATTCACAGTGGCGTTTTTGAAAGTGGAATCACTATGGAAACCTATAAAATCTTAAAAGAAATGCAATCTGGGTGTTGGGTGGTAGTGGAACGGGTTAAGCGCAGGTGATACAAAGTGCAAGGACCGGCGTAAGGATCCCGGTTCGAGCCCCGGCTCCCCACCTGCAGTGGCGTCGCTTCACAGATGCTGAAGCAGGTCTGCGGGTGTCTGTCTTTCTCTCCCCCTCTCTATCTTTCCCTACTCTCTCCATTTCTCTGTTTTATCCAACGATGACGACATCAGTAAGAAAAACAATAATAAAACAACAAGGGCAACAAATGGGAATAAATAAATATATGTATATTTTTTAAATAAGCTAAAAAAAAGAAATGCATTCTTTAAGTTAAATACTAGATATATTAAAAAAGATTTTCTTCATAGTTCTTTTATTTCCAGTAATCTTTAGTTATTTATATCCAAGATCTCTGTACTTTTTTATCCTCTCATTGGCTAAAACAGGATTTGGGAGGGGGTTAAAGTGAAAACTAGGATGGCAAACTTGCCTTCTGTTATTAATAATTTTCAAAGCTTGAGGGAAAAAAACTGCTAAAAGTTGCCATGTTTCAGAAGTTTAATTTCTTTTTTCTCTTTTTAATCTGGAGAGATTTGGTTGATTGCCTTGGCTAGGTGCATTTGATAGATAGCTGTCATTATTTTCCTAAATTTGCATGACGCTTTTGATAGTAGAAAATAATCATTAAATTTCCAAGAGAATGTGCTGAGATTAAAAGATCTGGGGCATGCGGAAAAACAAGTATACCCTTAACTCATAGTGACTAGTGTGTTTTTCTTGACCCAAGAAAGGAATAAAAGGAGGTACCTCATATTTTTACTGTTTCCTGTACATTTCCCTCCCATCCTGCAGTTAATACATTCTCCAAAGTGTTAGTAATGACTTGGAGCTATTCAGGTTGTACAAAGCATTTAATGAAATCGTGTCTTAGACAAACTACTAGAGAGGATCATAATTAATGTCTCATTTTCTGCCCATTGCTATTGATTACTCATTCAAGATCCCTTTGTTCCCAGAATGATAACAGCATGCTGATAATTGCTGACATATCCCAGGAATTTCAATGTAAATGAATTTGCATAATAATAAAATTGTTTCACAAATGTTCCTGTTTTCCAAATTTAAGATTTATTGCAGTCTGTTCTTCAATCATTTGTAGAAAATTAACCAAAGACCGATGTGTTATTACATCCCAAGATTTATATTTTGTACCAGGTTCCCTTCACTCGCTTCAGGTTTTGATTCGGTTGCAACTTGAGGTTAGAGGCTCCTTTATCACACTTTAAAAAAATCATCACAGATATCCTGTATCATAAGAAAAAAAAGTGTTTATATAAGAAAGAGATGGGTGGCTGGGCAATGGCGCAGCAGGTTAAGCACACATGATGTGAAGCGCAAGGACAGGCTTAAGGATCCCAGTTCAAGCCCCCAGCTCCCCACCTGCAGGGAGTCACTCACACAAGCAGTGAAGCAGGTCTGCAAGTGTCTGTCTGTCTGTCTCTCCCCCCCTTCTAGGTCTTCCCCTCCTCTCTATCCTACCCAACAATAACTGCAAGGGCAACAAAATGGAGAAAATGGCCTCCAGGAGCAGTGGATTCGTGGAGCTCCAACCATAACCCTGGAGGCAGGGGGAAAAAAGAAATACAATATAGAGTTCAACTGAAATAGCTTAACATTTATGCTATTTTACCTTAATTATTTAAAAACCTTTTTTTTTCTTTATGGGGGGAATTAATGGTTTACAGTCTACAGTACAGTAGTTTATACATATGTAACATTTCTCAGTTTTCCACATAACAATCTAACCCCTTTGAGGTCCTCCTCTGTGTTCAACCAGAACACTCCTCCCCCCCCCCCCACCTCAGTCTTTTACTTTGGTACAATACACCAACTCCAGACCAAATTCTGCTTTGAGTTTTCCCTTTTTTTAAAATTTAGTTTCCCTTTTGTTGCCCTTATTTTTTATTGTTGCTGTTATTGATGTCATCATTGTTGGATTAGACAGAGGGATATGGAGAGAGGGGAAAACAGAGGGGAGAGAAAGACAGACACCTGCAGACCTGCTTCACCACCTGAGAAGCGACTTCCCTGCAGGTGGGTAACCAGGGGCTCAAACCGGGATCCTTACACCAGTCCTTGCACTTTGCGCCACGTGAGCTTAACCTGCTGCACTACTGCCCGTCTCCCTCATTTGTTTTCTTGTTGCTGACTTTGGTGAGCTCTTTATATATTTTGGTTATTAGCCTCTTGTCTGGTGTGTGTCATGTAAAGATCTTCTCCCACTCCATTAAGAGGTCTCTTTGTTTGGGTGGTGATTTCTTTTGCTTTACAGAAGCTTTTTAAGTAGATGTAATCCCACTGGTTGATTTTTGTTTGTCTTCCTTGCAATTGGATTTGTGTCATTGAAGATACTTACAAAATTTAGATAGGAAAGAGTCCTGCCAATATTTTCCTCTAAGTATTTGATGGTTTCTAGCCTAACATCTGTGTCTTTGATCCATTTGAAATGTACATTTGTGTTTGGTGAAATATAGTGGGTCAGTTTCACTCTTCTGCATGTTTCAACCCAATTTTTCCAATACCATTTATTGAAGAGACTCTGCTTTTCCCTGTTTAATAGTCTGGGCTTTGTCAAAAATTAGGTGTGTCCATAGCTGTGGGGGCTTATTTCTGGGCTCTCAATTCTATTCCACTGCTCAGTGTCTTTCTTTCTTTTCTAGTACCAGGCAGTTTTGAATACAGTGGTCCTGTACTACAATTTGAGATCTGGCAGTATGGTGCCTCCACTTCTGCGCTTTCTTCTCAAGATTGTTTTGGCAGTTCTCAGTACTTTCTGGTTCGAGATAAACATTCGTAGCTTTTCTTTTATTTTTTTAAAAAAATTGGGTGGGACCATGGCAAAGATTGTATTAAATGTATATACGGCTCTGGGCAGAATATTCATTTTGATGATGTTAATTCTTCCAACCCATGCGTATGTAATATCTTTCCACTTCTTTGTATGTTTTTCTATGTCCTTGAGTAGTGACTCAATTTTCAGTATACAAGTCTTTCACTTCTTTTGTTAGGTTTATTCCTAGGTATTTTATTGTTTTTGTTGCTATAGTAAAAGGAATTCATTTCTGGATATCTCTTTTCTTAAGGTATGTTCACTTAAGTTATTTATGATTTAATAATGATTAACAAGATTGTAGATAAGAGGGGTATAACTACATATAATTCTCTCCAACAGAGTTCCATATCATTGGCTTCAATGGAAGCTTCCCTATTTTCTATCCTTCTGGGAGTATGCACCAAAATCTTTATGGGGTGCAGAAGCTGGGGTGTGGCTACTGCAATTCTTCTCTGCTGGACATGAACATTGACGGGTCAATGCACACTACCAGCAGTTTCTTTTTTTATATATATAAAATGGAAATATTGACAAGACCATAGGATGAGAGTGGTACAATTCCACACAGTTCCCACCACCAGAACTCGGTGGAAGGTCTGGCTTCTGTAGTTGCTTCCCACCTGAACATGGGCGTTGGCAGGATGATCCATACTCGCAGCCTGTCTCTCTCTTTCCCTAGTGGGACACGGCTCTGGGGAGGCGGGGCTCCAAGACACATTGGTGGGGTCATCCACCCAGATTGGCAGTCAGGTTGGCCTCATGGTAGCATCTGGAACCTACCTGGTGGCTGAAAAAGAGTTCAGGTAGAAAGCAGAGCAAATTGTTGACTAATCGTGAACCTAAAGGCCAGAATATGCAGGTGGAGATTTGGGGTCTCTGTTTTGGAAAAAGCTAGTAGGTCTATTTTAGGTCTATTCCAATGGACTCATGACTTCACTAGTTTTTGCCCGAGCCTGACAGCTAATATGCATGTGGACCCAGGTTATTGTCTGGGAAGATGGTGTCATAGTTGGAAAAAGGACCAGAAAGCTGGATTAGAGAAGAGGGTAGCTCCCAAATATGGGGAAAGTATATAAATATTGTTAACTGTAAACCACGTCGATGTGATCTGGGGCCCATATTCACACAATTTTTGCTCTGTATCATCCTTCTCTTATACTGAACAGCCAGCCTATTCAGGTTCTAATTTTAGAATTCATTACTCAAGCACATAGAAAAAGATACCTTTTTTCCTAATTGCTGTTGAGCTGGTCTACGTGACGATAACCCTTCACTGATTATTCTTTAGCAGTTAGATATTTCACAGATGCAGTTCTACATGACTATTGTAAAAAGACTCTTTTCGAAGTATGCATTAAGAAATGCAATATTAAGTCACTGCTGGATACTAATCCTAGTTAAATAATGGGTTGGCAGAGTAAAACTACTTTGTCTAGTTCTCCATCCTCTAGGACACAAATGTATTCTTTTTTGCCTGAGATACCTCTAAGACAAGATCAGTGGTGATCAATACTGCTTCTCATTTGTTCTAGGCAGACAGAAAAATCAATGATATGAACTGATACATATTTTTCTTTTAAGAAAAGGAAACTAAAATAGTTCATTATGTCCATTTCAAACTAATGCTTGGAATATTAAATGGGAAATACTTTGTTCATGGTAGAACATGTAAATGTTAATAAAAAGTTGTTTAGTCTTTGGTTTTGGTTTTTTAGTAATATATCACTAGCTCTACATAGGCTTTAATTTTTAGGTTATCAAATTCTTTATAACCTTTACTTAAACTCCTTTTACATTTGTTATAGTACAGAACAAAATTCATTTTGTAACCATTAGCAAGGTAAAATATTCTGTGATTTAGGTAAGAAACGTCTTCTACATGTACTTTGCCTGATTACACAACTCATGATACACATTAAATAGGGGAAGTTTACTTCTATAAAGAAAGCTACTTTTTCTTTTTTTTTTTTACACTGAAAGTCACTGTAGCATAAGGAGGAGGTGGTCACATTCCCTAACCATAGCTGCACATTTATTGATAAACAATGGAAATTTTTTCAGCTCTAAAATTGATAACCAGTGCCGGTTTGTTTGTCTTTTTTTTTTTTCCTTCAAAAAACTTGTTCCTCATCCTTTATTTTATCCATAAATGCAAAATCTGTTACAGTCAAGTAAGTCAGCCTGGGGGTTGTAATTCACACATTCATTTCACTTACATATATTTTTTAAAGATTTTATTTATTTACTAATGAGAAAGATAGGAGGAGAGAGAGAAAGAACCAGACATCATTCTGGTACATGCGCTGCCGGGGATCAAACTCAGGACCTCATGTTTGGGACTCCAATGCTTAGTGTACTGCACCATCTCCCGGACCACCACTTACATATTTTCAAATTAGCAGCCCTGTAAATGATAGTAAGATTTCTAGACTATTGTTGAAGTTTGCCTTTTAAAGCAGTCCTAAATTCAAATGAGTCTTCTGCTATTTGTTGTCTATTTAACATGTAAAACATAAACAATACTTAGGAAGATTACAGTGAATAGTAACTGTGATGACACTTTTGGAAGTGTACTAGTAGATTCTTGATATTTATTCTGATTTTATCCAATGTTTCAAAGTTTGATACCCACAGAAAAGGCCTATTAATAGCATAATAAGCATTCACACGCTCTTAATGAGTTTCAGCATTTCACATTTCTTTTACATATGTCCAAATCTCTCTTAAATACACAAATACTCACATTCCTGCTGACTCACTTGACTTTTTCCCGTTTATTCTTGATCTAGATCGATATAGCTTGAATATGTTGCACTCTCCTTTGGACTTGGCCCCCAATTGTCAGCCCTCTTCTCTCTCTGAGTCAGTGTGTTCTGTCCTATTCCCACATCCTGTCTTACCATAGCAGTTGGGAGTTGGGGTTCCAACAGCTAAGATTCAAGGCTGACTAAGGCTTCTTAAGACAAAAAATTAGTTGCACAGAAACACAATAAAAACAGCACTTACTTTCATTATTTTGTGATGTTTATAATGTGTTTATCTATGAAGAAAGTAAAAATGCAGTTGAGTGGTCCGGGAGGTGGCACAGTGAATAAAGCATCGGAGTCTCAAGCATGAGGTCCTGAGTTCAATCCCTGGCAGCACATGTACCAGAGTGATGTCTGGTTCTTTCTCTCTCTCCTCCTATCTTTCTCATTAATAAATAAATTAAATATTTTTTTAAATGCAGTTGAATTTTTCATGTTCTTCTTGGACTTAAAACCATGCTACTCACTATTCTTTATACTTTTATTTTCTCACAACAAGCCAGCAAGCAAATTAGTAATGTACCGATTTATGGAAAAAATTTTAAAAGACTCTAATGCTAGACAGTCTACCTGGAATTGTGCAGACAAGATCTTCAGAAATCTATTCTGTTTTGAAGTCAAGTTTATGTAGGCATTCCATCTACTTTTAGGGATATAAAAATGCACTTTCCTATTTACATTTTGGTTTTATATCTTTGTTACACATTATTATTACTATTATTTGACTTGTTTGAATAACTGACTCACCTGAAAACTTGTCTGTGTACAGCTTAAGCAGACTTTCACCATCCTCCAGTCTTTTGTCCCTCTACCAAAGCATTGCATGGAGAGAAAACATTTTCTGAAATGGACCATATAATAGCTATTTTAGGCTTTGTACATCATACTTTCTTCATTTCAACAAGTCTTCTCTCCCAGTACAACATACAAACTGCTTTAGCTACAGCGTAAATGACAAGGTGAGACACTAGACCAGTTAACGCATTTCAAAAACACACCTTTGGTCTGTTGCCCATAGTTTGTTGACCTCTAGTATAAATCATCTTATGTGCCCATTACAATCTTTATGTTCAGGGGTGATATTGTGAGGATCCAGGAAGCAGCTGTCCTAGGGCAGTGTGTGCCTCATTAGCATACAGCAGCTTGGTCTGAACCTCGGCACCCCGGGATGGTGGATGGTAAAGCAGTGCTACGGTCTCTCTCTTTGTGTTTCTCTCCCTCTCTCAATAAGGAAATGACAGATTTGGTCCTGGAAACCTATTCAGTGGTATTACTGGGACTATGAGTTCATTTTTCAGCACTGCATTAAGAAGAGATCATAAATATGTGCCTCATTGCATGTGTTTATTTATACGTGCAGTGTGGCCAGTTTCATGTGTGCCTTTCTACGTGAGGAAACACAGATGCAGCCGTGAGTAGAACAGGCACCTTGAAACATGGAAGCCCGTCTTGCAGCTTAAAACAACCTATTCAAAGTCTTTAAAAGATTTTTTTTTAAATATTTTATTTATTTATTAATGAGAAAGATAGGAGGAAAGAGAAAGAGCCAGATATTACTCTGGTACATGTGCTGCCAGGGATTGAACTTGGGATCTCCTGCTTGAGAGTCCAGTGCTTTATCCACTGCGCCACCTCCTGGACCACGTCTTTAAAAGATTTTAAAGAAAATTTCAATGTACATGACCCCTGCCTTCAAGCATGTGGTATTAATATGCCCCGTCTACAATACTATCAGCCATATTCTGATTGCTAGTTGAAGATTGTTGGATGTGCCTACCATGAGCAAAAATTTTTTTAATTATATATATATATATATATATATATATATATATATATATATACATACATACATACACACACACACATGAAACAGATGTGACCTTGAAAACTTCAATATAACATCTGGGATATTTGATAATCCCTGGGTCACACTACACATTCTAATAACAGTTTTTTTCAAATAACATCATTTGCTAATGATTTGTTCTAGAGTATGTGTTGAATAATTTTTCTTTTCTCAGTTTTATTTTTCTTATAGAGACTATGTTAAAAAGAACCTTGACTATTACACAATGTGTTGGGATCTTATAATAATTGGGAATTTGTGTCAGTAATGCTAAGTAATCACACTGATACACTTTGAATATACATCAAATTATCAACCTGACTGAAATTCTCTTCTCATTTTTCCCTTTATAAAAGGAGGAAATAGCGCACTGGCTGCAGACCAGATATTCATGCCTGAGGCCTCCAGGCCCCAGTTTCAGTCCCCACAGCACCATAATCAGCTATAACTGGGCAACGCTCTGGTCTGTGTCTTCATTCATGATTAAAATTAATATTTTTAATTAATTTATTTAAAATAGGAGACATTAACAAAACCATAGGACAGGAGGGGTACAATTCCCACCACCAGAACTCCATATCCCATCCCCTCCCCTGATAGCTTTCCCATTCTCTATCCCCTGGGAGTATGGACCCAGGGTCGTTGTGGGTTGCAGAAGGTGGAAGGTTTGGCTTCTGTAATTGCTTCCCCGTTGAACATGGGCGTTAACTGGTCGATCCATACTCCCAGTCTGTCTCTCTCTTTCCCTAGTAGGGTGGGTCTCTGGGGAAGCGGGGCTCCAGGACGCGTTGGTGGGGTCGTCAGTCCAGGGAAGTCTGGTCGGCGTCATGCTGACGTCTAGAACCTGGTGGCTGAAGTCTCCGGACACAGTCTGAAGTGAAGCATGCTGGGGTGGTAGTCATTGCGTTGATTAGGTTGGGATTGGCAGATGCAATATCATTTGGTATGAATTGAGAGAAGCATGCAGGAAAGTGGGCCCCACTCCAAGGTTCCAGGACTGGGGGAAATACAGGCTCTATAGTGGAAATATGAGGTTCCTGCTGTCTTAGGATTCAAGAAGACAATAGATAGTTATTGTTATCATCACATTACTACAACAGAATGGGCATCGTGCTTGAACATAAATTTTTCCAGTGATACAGGAACCAACCATTAGGTCCATGAGATGATAATCAACATCACTAGTCATTGATAAAATGCACATTAAAACCTCGGTGAATTATTGCTTTATACCTGTCAGGAAAGTTGTAATTCATACAGAAAGGAACAAGTGTTTGCAAAAATGTGAAGAGAGTAGAACCCTTACACATTTCTGTTGTGAATGTAAAGTGGTAAAATCACTGTGATAAACAGTTTGGCAGTCCATCAAAAAGACACTCAGAATTATATGAGCCAGCAATTCTACTCCATCGGAACTAAAAACAAGTACTCAACTCCTTGTGCCCATGTGTTCTTAGTAACATATTCACAATAATCCAAACCTAGAATCAATATACTCTGTCAATAAATGAACACTTAAATGATAGTAGTTTGTCTGTGCAGTGAAGTACTGTGTATCCTTAAAAAGGAATGACTTAACAATACTCAGTACAGTGTGGAGGAACTTGAAAAATGCTGTCCTGAAAGAAGCCAGGCCTGACTGCGTGAATCCATCAAGCAGAAGCATATTAGTTGTTGCCAGGGCCTGGAAGACAGGAGGGATGGGAATGACTGCTTAGTGGGTGTGAACTTTCTTCTGGAATTAACTGGTCCTGGAATTAACTAGTGATGTTTGCACAGCATTACAGATACACTCAGTGTCAGGTGTTGGAGAATAGTAGATTATAGACCGGAAGAATGTTCTTTTTCTCGAGAGCCTCCTCACAAGTATATCCCATGCCCTTCCCAACTGAAGTCTCCTTTACCCTCTTGACTTTCGAATCTTTGTGATGCGTCTTCAAACTTGGAACCAAATTAAGATCATTAGCTAAACTTAGGATAGGATTGCTAATTTAGTTTGTCAGAGCTGCTGACTATCTCTAGGTTTCAGAGAGCACCTAACACAATAAAGTCTCGCCATACCCCTGCTGCATACCTTAACACTCTCCTTAGCCTTGTAGTTCTGATATTTCATGGGCTTCTGCTGAGTCATATTTTTGATGGCCAAATACTAGAAAGACTAGCAAGTATATTGATTAATAGACATGGTATCTTTTTTTTTTTCAAAAGGTGATGATTATTATGGAACAAACATAAAAAGATGAACTTTGTTAAAGATAAATGTTCATTTTTGTGCTTGGGACCAAAAAGCACCACCTGAACAAGGACCTCATTGGAAGGACATGGACTAATAGCCACATGTGCAGTACGGAGGAAAAACAAAGTGGGGCCACTCTTGTTGCTATGAACATAAGTGAGGCATTAAACCAAAGTGTTGAAAGTGCTTTGCACTAATCAGGCCACATCTAAGACACGGTAGTCTAGTTCCTTTTACAAGAGCTTGGCAAACCGAAAATAAAACCAGAGAACTAAGTTAGGAATACAGAGGTGGACATTCAAGTGGCAGCTGTAGGGCAAGGAGAAAAAGAGTAACTAGTCTTAAAAGTACTGACATTTCTTTTTTTTTTATTTAGTTTTTTTTAATATTTATTTTATTTATTCCCTTTTGTTGCCCTTGTTTTATTGTTGTAGTTATTATTGTTGTTGTCGTTGTTGGATAGGGCAGAGAGAAATGGAGAGAGGAGGGGAAGACAGAGGGGGAGAGAAAGACAGACACCTGCAGACCTGCTTCACCGCCTGTGAAGCGACTCCCCTGCAGGTGGGGAGCCGGGGTTCGAACCGGGATCCTTACGCCGGTCCTTGTGCTTTGCGCCACCTGTGCTTAACCCGCTGCGCTACAGCCCGACTCCCAGTACTGACATTTCTTCAGACAATGACAATCATCCAGTTCAACGTGACTGGATGCTTTATAGCTCATAAAAGCATTCGCACAAAGCCATCATACTACTGATGACTAAAAGGTAAATAAAATATCTTCCAACCCTAAAATGATGTGTATCTAGTAATCACTAGATAAAGACTCTGAGGATGGGCAAACTTGTGGTCTAGTAGAACTTTTTGTTTTTATTGAATGCTTCTTATGTTCAAGGTGCTGTAAATGGATGGAATTCTTGCATTTGATCCAGTATTCGTGGAAGATAACTGATTTCCTTGGCCTTGTTTTATAGTCTAGTCTCCTGAGACAAGATCTAGGGCTTGGAAGCTCCGCACAGCTATCTTCTTCAGGAAAGCCTGGGACACCTTACTATTCATTCTCTGCCACAAGTTCCAGGAGAAGACCGCTCCACGATTCTACAGCACTTGGTAAGTGTATTACACCGTCAGTCCTGGCCCTACAGTGTTTTCTCTCACCTCTCCCCACTCACTTCTATGGCTGTCCTGCTGCTGCTGCTGCTGCTGCCGCCACCACCAGTGTCCCCACTCCAGGCCAACTTATTCACTCAGAAGGAGAGTGTATGGGGACCCAGTGCTCGATGGTAGAGGAAGACTGACTAAAGTTGGTGGTGGGGGTGGTGCACAGGGAGGTGGTGAATCATACTCACGTGACAGTGGCTATCTTGTGAATCATTATTCCCCAAATAACATGACATGGAAAAGACAAAAGTAAAAGCAACAGAATAAGAAAAGACGGACCAGAGTGAGGCAACACAGCACCAAGCTTCCTCCAGCGCAGTGGGGACTGGCGGGTGGCTCAGGTCTGGGCCGCGTGCACGCACAGCAGAGCCAGGATCAGGGTCTCCCTGGGTAAGCCAGCACACGGCCGCGGCTGTACTGTTTGTTTTTTTTTCATATTTATTAATATGCGAGAGAAAGAAGGAGAGGACCCGAGCGTCACTCTAATGTGCAGCACTGAGGATTTAACTCGGGACCTCATGCAGAAGTCTAACACTCCAAACACTACTCCACCTCCTGGACAACTGTGGCTATACTAATTTTAATTAAATGAAATTTGATTTTTGACTATGATCCTAACTTAGTAGTTCTTTAAATGTTGAATAAAGTGTTGGGGCCAGGGCCAGGTGGCGGTGCACCTGGTCGAATGCATAAGGTTACAATGCGCAAGGACCCAAGTTTGAGCCCCCAGTCCCCACCTGCAGGAGGAAAGCTTTTCTTTTTTTATTTTATTTATTTATAATCCCTTTTGTTACTCTTATTGTTTTTTATTGTTGTTGTAGTTATTATTGTTATTATTATTGATGTCATCATTGTTTGATAGGACAGAGAGAAATGGAGAGAGGAGGGGAAGACAGAGAGGGGAAGAGAAAGATAGACACCTGCAGACCTGCTTCACCGCCTGTGAAGTGACCCCCCCCCCCTGCAGGTGGGGAGCTGGGGGCTCAAACCGGGATCCTTATGCTGGTCCTTGTGCCATGTGCACTTAACCCACTATGCTACTGCCCAGCCCCCTCTGACTCTTTCTTTAAAAAATAAAATGAAAGTTTTTTTTTTTTAAAGATTTTATTTATTTATGAGAAAGACAGGAGGAGAGAGAAAGAACCAGACATCACTCTGGCACATGTGCTGCCGGGGACTGAACTCAGGACCTCATGCTTGAGAGTCCAAAGCTTTATCACTGCACCACCGCCCGGACCACAAAAATGAAAGTTTAAAATACCAAGTGAAGCTGACTAGGCATGTGAAAATATTATAATGGATCTTAATAAATTATTTGTCTTAGAAATAAACTATCGGCTGGAGGGTAGATAGCATAATGGTTATGCAAACAGACTCTCCTGCCTGAGGCTCCAAAGTCCCAGGTTCAATCCCCCGCGCCACCATTACTTATTGAAAATAAACTACACATATCCAATACTTCTTTTTTTTCTCCTCCAGGGTTATCACTGGGACTCTGTGCCTGCACCACAAGTCCACTGCTCCTGGAGGCTATTTTTTCAATTTTGTTGTCCTTGTTGTTGTTGGATAAGACAGAGAGACATTGAGAGAGGAGGGGAAGACAGAGGGAGAGAGAAGGATAGACACCTGCAGACCAGCTTCACCGCTTGTGGAGTAACCCCCCTGCAGGTGGGGAGCCAGGGACTCAAACCCTACTATTACTGTGTTGCTGTTAATATATTGCTGTAGCTCTTTCAGTAGATGTTGGTGTATTTAGATGGCTTCTCATTGGGTGCATAGACATTAGTAATTGTTAAGTCCTCTTGATTGACTGATCCTCTGAGCATTAAGTAATGTCCATCTCTGTCTTTTTAAATTTTGTTTAAACTCTGTCCTGTCAGATATGAGAATAGCTGTTCCTGCCCCCTTTTTGTGATCCATTGGCGAGTCTGTGTTTGTCTTGTTGAGTTAAGTGGGTTTCCTGCAGACAGCATATCATTGGGTTCTGTTTTCTGATCTATCTTCCGAGTCTGTGCCTTTTAATAGGTGAATTCAGGCCATTGACATTTATTCATATCATAGATTGGAGATATTTTAACACCATTATTGTAGATTTTTAGAGTGTTCTGACATGGCATTTTTATGGTGGTCTGTTTTATAGGAGATTTTTCAGAACTTCTTTCAGGGCAGGCTTGGTGATTGTTGCTTCCTTCAACTGTTGATTATCTGAGAAGGTTTTGATGCCTCCATCTAGTCTGAATGACAGTCTAGCAGGATACAGCAGTCTTGGCTGAAAGCCTTTCTCATTGAGCACTCGACAGATGTCTTGCCATTCTCTTCTGGCCTGTAGTGTTTGTGTGGAGAAGTCTGCGCTGATCTTACGGGTTTTCCTCTGTAGGTGACTCTTGTTTTTTCTCTCGCAGACTTCAGGATCCTTTCTTTATCCTTACTCCTTTCCATTCTAAATAGGATGCGTCTTGGTGTCTTTTAGTCTGGGTTAATTCTGTTTGGGACCTTCTGGGCTTCTTGAACCTTTATGTCTTTGATGTTGTCTAGACTAGAGAACTTCTCAGCTATTATGTCCTCAAGAATGCTTTCTTCCCCTCCCTCTCTTCCTCTGGTAAGCCAATACTGTGTGTATTATTTCTTTTGAAGTCATCCCACAGGACTCTGTTGTTGTTTTTGGCATCTCTTAATCTCTTTTTCAGATCTCTTCTTTTTAGTTGTGTCTAATTCATCCTCAGTCTCGCTAATTCTGTTTTCAGTCTCATCTATTCTATTCTCTCTCCCCTCTACTGTTTTCTGTAACTCAGATATTTTGTTACCCTGTTCTGATACTGTTTTAGCTTGTTCAGCTAGTTGTGTTCTTAGCTATTTCAGCTTTCAGCTCTCTAATAACCTTGAGATAATTAGTGTCTTCTTCTAGAGTCTCATTTGTTGTTTCCCCATTTCTGGTGACTTTACTTGCAAAACTCTTTCATCACTCCTGTGACTAATTCCTCAGTTAGCATTTGGATGTTGACCTCATTCTTCTGTGCTTCTACCTTTGTGGGGGCTTTTAGCTGGGTTTTTGTCCTGGTTCATTTCTCCAATGTTTCTCCTTAGTTTAACCATTCTATATAGTATGTTATGAGGTCCCTCTCTCAGTACTTTTCAAATTCTTGATCACTCTTGCCTGGGTTGACTTGTGTCTAAATAAGGTACTTAAAGGGTTTACAGTTGAGGAAATTAACAGTTGTTTCAATGTTAACTCAGTCTCTGAGTTGAAGCACAGAGGTTGTTAAAGCCTCTTTTCTTCTTTTTCTTCCCTGTAGGCTATGGAAGCCTGAAGGCTTTTTAACTATAAGTAGGCTTTTTAGCTTAATCACTCACTCCTGACCAAGAGATAAATCAGGATGGGGGAGAGATGCATAGTGGTTATTTACAGAGACTCCCACAACCCTGAGGATCCAAAGCCTGGGCACAGTTCAGCCACTTTTCCAGCTGACAGAACCAAGCTAGAAGTACTACTTGGCCCTGTGAGTTTCTAAACAAGTCCGGTTTATACTCTGGGTTCTGTTGTAGTTATTCACCATGTCTCCCCAGTTCATCAGGTGAACAATATGGAAAGGCTCCCAGTACACAGCCCCATCTCTAGCCCACTGGAGTGAATATCTTCTCCTGAGTTTCCCGGCCAGTTCTCTGGCTCCCCAATGTCAGCACAGGTCCTCCCGGCTGTTGCTCCAGCCTCCGAGGGGCAGTAGCAGTAGAGACTCACAGTTGCATTTGGTGAGCCTCAGGCGAGTCCTCTCCTCCCTTCAGCTGTCTTTTCCTTGGTAAAATAGATTAGAGGTGGCGCCTCAACCAGCAAACTACTGGGCTGTTAGCAGCTCGGGAGTAGACATGGCCTTAGCCCTAGGAGTGCTTAGGCTCCTCGCTGTCCACCAGCCACACGTGTTTGCACTCACTGGTGATTTGGTGGGTTCCCAAAGCAGTTGTAGTCCCTTCTTGTTGCAGTTCCAGCTGCTGTCCTTTGATATTCCTTGTCGATGGGGAGGGGAGGGGAGGGGAGGGGAGAGGAATACAGCTGCTGCTACTCTGTACTGTTATTTTCTTTATTGTTTTACTTTGCAGGCTGTTGTTTCCCCCAAATTTATGGGATATGTGTTTTATAAGGAGAAACTTTTTTCACTGGGACCATTTAATAAAAAGAAAAGCTATTCCTATATTCATAACTTCTGAATACTGAGAAATAAGGCACTCGTGTTTTCTCCTGTCAATCTGAGGTCTGGCCTTTTCAAATAACAGTACTGAGGAGAGAGACGGCAAAGAATTCACCTGATAAAGGGCACATGTGTGAGGGCCAGGTTGTGAGCTCCTGGTCATCACAGAGGAGCGAGCATCATAGGAAGAAGCTTCACAAGTGCTGTGTGTCTCTTCTCTCTCCTTTCTACTTCATGCTCGTCCTGTCCCTTGTCTCACTTCTGTCTAAAACTATACAAATCTGACAAGTGCAGGTTGAAGTGTGCGGATGTGGTGCTCCAGCGATAACCTGATGGCAAAACAAAAGACAAAACAAAAATCTTGATGAAATACATTTGGTTTTTTCTTTGCAGATCCTTTGCAAGCAAAAAAAGTCAGAAAGGTGCCTCCTGGTTTGCCTTCTTCTGTAAGTAGCCATTATTTTATTTTATTTTGATTTTTGGTAGAGAAGCAGATTTCAAGTATTTAGTTTTTCTTGTTGGCTGTAAGGATGTAGTGAATTGGTGCCAATAGGCACACTTCACATAATAATGTTCACTGCTCAGCAGATTTATTGATTGAGATAAATTCTTCACTTAATGTGAGGTTTTTAGACTTCTCTGCAGTGATTTGCAGCTTACTCATATGTTCTTACTCCATGTCTTTGTCATCTGAATTTCCCTCTTGGGAAGAGGACTGGGCCTGGTAGCTGTCAAAGAGGATCTCCTGTACAGGTCTTTGGATGTTTAATTAGTCATTATGTTGCTAAACAGGAGGACAGACAGAGATTAATAGCCTGGAATCTTAGAAATTTACATTTGTAATAATCCCAATGGAGCTAAAGACATTAAGATCCGGAGGACATGTTCAGCTCAGCTTGCCTCAGTAGGACTGAAGTTATTAATATGCATAAATCACCAAGTCAGATGTTCACTGTGAAGCCCTTGTGGATTTTAAAGCCTTCATTAAGCCTTTCCCAACTTCAGCTTGCATCAGGAAAGCTTTCAAGCAACTAGTTTGTTGATCCCTCTTTGCTCAAAAGCACATCCTTTGAGAATAAAGAGCTTTCACGAAGGAGGTTGGAACGGTTTGTTGGACAGTCGTTAATAGCCATGGTAAGCTAATTCAGTAGGGGTGATTGTGCTGTTAAATATGCTTTATTCTTCTAAAGACCAAAAGAATTTGTAAATGAACCTACATCATAAATCCTCCTAAAATTTAAAAATCCCTGGTGCAAGAAGGGAAATTTTGCCCCCTCTCTTTGCTGAGAACCAATGAGGAGCATGGCTTTTGGCTTGAGGCCTCTTGCTTTATAGGGTGCTTGCATCTCTTTGTTGTGTAAATGGATGTTGGGCTTTTATTTGGCAGTTCTTAACACATGGGCGCAGGTGCTGGGTGAGTCACAGCTCGTGGAAGTAGACGCTGAACGGGAGGGGTATCCGGCTTGGCAAGGAGTAATCTGGAGAGAGCGGCCTGGGTCTGAGCCTGTTCTTTTTTAAGGCTGAAGTAGAGATACCATCTTTTTGGTTTGCTTTCCTTCTTTTCTATGTTCTTTGCCCGCTCTTCACCTCCGTGTGATATCTGAAAACTCGGGTTTGAAGTCCTCTTTGAAACTCAGTTCCAGGTGGAGCTAAGTTTTCTGCAGCTTAGGGCAGCTGTGCACTGAACCTGCAGCCTACCTGGAGGCCGGCTTGCAGCTGCAGGCATTCTTGAAAGCTTCTGCTTGCATGAGCACGTGGCCCCACGAGAGGCTCAATAGCTGCTTGATAAACAAAATGAACACAGTGCTTCAAATCATTATTCCTGAAGACAGGGTGATTTTTTTTTTTTCTAGAAGCAGCTAAAAATAGTCAGGCAATTTACATTTTAACTGTTGTGTTCTGTGCAGGGCTAGGTGTTTCAACAGTATGAGAAATGATTTCTGCTAGATTAATAAAAATCATATTTTAAAATGACAGAACTGCTAAAATATGTAATCGTGCAGTTTTCCTGTAATTTATTGATAAAATTCTGAGAATAATGAAATTAAATCACATACTAATACTAAGTTGAACGTAGTAGAATACACAGTTGAATAAGAATACACAGTTGAAAAAAATGTCAGGCTCATAAGTGAAAAAATTAATCTCATTTCTTCTTAGCCTGACATTATTTTTAAGAAATAATAGCTTTTTGGTGTTTCATGGGTTTGTTTTTAAGCAAAAGGAACCAGAGCTAGGAAAATAAAATAAGTGCCTCCAGTGTTCCTGATACTCTTACCCATAACTATATTCACTGCTTGGACCAAATTTCTGTATTTTCTCAAGTATCCAGAAGAGAAAGCCTCACTGTTCCTGGCTGACTTTTATTTGGGGGGTGGGGATAGGGAGGGTGAGAGAGAGAGAGAGAGAGAGAGAGAGAGACCATTTAAACTTCCCCACCCTTACCCCCATCTATGCTAGGGGGCTGGGCTTGCACCTGGTTCGTGAGCTTTTTTTTTTTTTTCATTTATTTATTTTCCCTTTTGTTGCCCTTGTTGTTTTATTGTTGCAGTTATTGTTACTGTTCTCATAGCTGTTGTTGTTGGATAGGACAGAGAGAAATGGAGAGAGGGGGAGAGAAAGACAGACACCTGCAGACCTGCTTCACCGCCTGGGAAGCGACTCCCCTGCAGGTGGGGAGCTGGGGGCTCGAACCGGGATCCTTGCGCTTTGCACCACCTGATTTTAACCTACTACGCTACAGCCCGACTCCCTGTTATAGTTATTGTTGTTGTTGTTGATATCATTGTTGTTGGATAGGACAGAGAGAAATGGAGAGAGGAGGGAAAGACAGAGAGACAGGGGGAGAGAAAGACAGACACCTGCAGACCTGCTTCACCACCTGTGAAGCGACTCCCCTGCAGGTGGGGAACCGGGGGCTCGAACCGGGATCCTTAGGCCAGTCCTTGTGCTTTGCGCCACGTGTGCTTAACCCGCTGCGCTACCACCCGATTCCCCATGAGCTATTTTTTAATAGCACGTCTGACAAGGCTTCTACTTCTTTGGGGACCATTAGAAAATTTCACAAGCCACACTTCCTAGCTGCTACCTTACTGTGGTATATTAGGTATTTGTATAGAATTTGTATAGAATTCAGTCTTCTGTATATAGCATCAAACATACTGCTTGAAACCATATAGAAAATAGTATCTGAACATATTGAAAGTCATTCAGGATATGTAAATAATGAATCTATTTTCAAATATTTAAACAATAAATTATTTCATTAAAAGTATTTTAGAAAAAAATAAAAATTAAAAAAAAAGTATTTTAGGCACGGCAAAAAAGAGGTGTCTGCTTACAGTGATCTTTATCCAGGTTTGAACCCAGCCCCTCTCAACTGGTGCCTCTTTCTCCCTGTGTCTCTTTCTCTACCTGGAAAAAGTTGGCCCCAAGCAGTGAGGTACCAGCAGCAGTCACAAAAAAATAGTGTATTCTAGATTAAATGCTATTTTGAAACCTCGAGTATTTAATATGGATACTTTGATAAATAATACCAAAATGATTCATTTTGAAGTATGCTTAAGGCTATGCTGCTTATCTTCGCAATGACTAAAAAGTTGGAGTTGGAAGTTATTAAAAAAAAAAAAAAAAAACTATGGCCACCCAGAACATGGCTCAGTGGATAAGGCATTGGCCCTCTAGCGTGAGGTGGATTCCCCAGCGTTGCATGTGCCAGAGTAATGCTCTGGTTCTCTCTCCTAAATAAAGAAATAAAAAGGGGGGAGGTAGGTTGCTTTTTACTGCTAAAAATGCTACAAAAAACAAATAGGGTTATTTTAGCATCTTAAGTTTTGGTAGGCTGCATAATTGTGAAACTCATCATACATATTTAGCTCACGTGAGTACAAGCCTCAGCTCTTCTGTATTCGTCTCTGCTGAGCAAGTCAATAGTGACTTCCATCTGTAGTTGAAGGTTCAGCGTCGGAACCATCGTCAGAGCAGTGTGGTCACTAAGAGAACAAGCGGCTGAAATCTGCTGGCTCAGTTGACTTCTGGGTTGTATAAGCTTAGACTAATTAGTTCTTAAAAACTTTGCAATAGGGAGAGTCCAGCAGTAGCACAGTAGGTTAAGCGCAGGTGGCACAAAGCACAGGGATCAGCATAAGGATCCCGGTTCGAGCCCCCGGCTCCCCACCTTCAGGGGAGTCACTTCACAGGCGGTGAAGCAGGTCTGCAGGTGTCTGTCTTTCTCTCTACCTCTTTGTCTTCCCCTCCTCTCTCCATTTCTCTCTGTCCTATCAACAACGAGGACATCAATAACAACAACAGTTGTAACTACAACAATAAAAACAACAAGGGCAACAAAAAGGGGGTAAATAAATAAAATTTTTTTTTAAATTTTTAAACTTTGCAGTGGGAAATCTGAAATCCCTTCCAGGTTCAAAATGCTAAACACTTAAGATTTTTTAAGCAGTATGCTAAATATATAACAGAAAAGCCTAGTAAGATAGTTTTCATCCCAGGAATAAAGGAGTATTCTTTTTTAAAAAAAATTTTTTTTTAATTTTCCCTTTTGTTGCCCTTGTTTTTTTTGTTGTTGTTGTTGTTGTAGTTATTGTTATTGATGTCATCATTGTTAGACAGGATAGAGAGAAACGGAGAGAGGAGGGGAAGACAGAGGGGGGGAGAGAAAGACAGACACCTGCAGACCTGCTTCACCGCCTGTGAAGCGACTCCCCTGCGGTGCTGAGAGGGAAGCTCATAGCCACACAAGCACACATGAGGAAACAAGAAAAAGCACAAACAAACAGCCTGCCTGCACATCTTAAAGACCTAGAAGAAGAAGAAGAGGAGGAAGAAGAAAGAGAAGGAGAAGGAGAAGAACAAAGGAATCCTAAAGCAACCAGAAGGACAGAAATCACTAAAGTTAGGGCAGAAATCAATAACACTGAACTCAAGAAAACTATTAACAAAAGATCAACAAAAGTAAATGTTGGTTCTTCAGGAGAGTGAACGGAATCGACAAACCTTTAGCCAGACTCACAGAACAAAAAAGGGCGAAGACCCAAATAAATCGGATAGTAGATGAAAGAGGAGATATCACAACAGACACCGCAGAAATTCAACATATCATGCGAGGCTTCTGTGAACAACTATATGCCACCAAGCTAGAGAACCTGGAAGAAATGGACGATTTCCTAGATACCTACGAACTTCCAAAATTAAATAAAGAGGAACTAGGTAATATGAACAGGCCAGTCACAACCAACAAAATTGAAACAGTTATCAAAAACCTTCCCAAGAATAAAAGTTCTGGACCAGATGGTTTTACAAATGAATTCTACAAAACCTTCAAGGAAGAATTAATACCTCTACTTTTAAAAGTCTTCCAGAATGAAGACACAGGGATGCTCCCTTGCCGCTTCTATGAAGCCAACATCACCCTGATACCAAGAGCAGACAGGGACACAACCAAAAAAGAAAACTACACTGGGGGGAGGGGGGAGGGCAGTGGGTTAAGCGCACATCGTGCAAAGTGTAAGGATCCCAGTTTAAGTCCCCGGCTCCCCACCTGCAGGGGTGTCGCCTCGCAAGCAGTGAAGCAGGTCTGCAGGTGTCTATCTCTCTCCCCCCTCTGTCTTCCCCTCCTCTCTCCATTTCTTTCTGTCCTATCCCACAACGACATCAATAACAACAATAGTAATAATAATGATGATGCACAAAAAGGGTGACAAAAGAGAAAAAAACAGCCTCCAGGAGCAGTAGAATTGTAGTGCACGCACCGAGCCCCAGCAATAACCCTGGAGGAAGAAAAAAAAAAAAAAGAAAAAGTTACAGACCAATACCTCTGATGTACATATGTGCTAAAATATTGAACAAAATCCTAGCCAACTGGATACAGCAATATATTAAAAAGATTATTCATGAAAAAAGAAAAGTGAAAGGGCACGGGCTAGAATTGTAGACAAACTTACTTCCAATTTCTTCATCAAATTAGCAAGATGAGCAGCAGGGAGAATGCTTTCAAAAAGGTCATGCTTCATATACCGGCACCTAATATGTGACAGAATGGCCACAACTATCCGAGAAGGAAAGGAACATCTTTCTGTCTGACTTCTCTGACTTCTTGACTCTACACGCAGCTGGGTAAACTGGACGGCCACGTAAAGGGAAATGAATCAGGACCACCACTTAACACCTTGCACCAAAATTTGCTCAAAATAGATCAAAGTTCTGGATATTATGCCTGAAACTGTAAAATACATGGAAGAACATACCATGAAAAACTTCAGGACCTTCACATCAAAAATGTGTATTTGGAGACTCAACCCATGGGCAAGGGAAACTAAAACAGAGTTCAGTAAAATAAATAGGATCACGTAAATTGAGAATCTTCTGTACGTCAAAAGAAAACACAAGGATACAGGCAACTGGCAGAAGATAATTAACTGCAAGCCACATGTCTGACAAGTGGTTGATATCAAACGTCTGTGAAGAACTCATAGATGGAAGTCGGGCGGTAGCGCAGTGGGTTAAGCACATGTGGCACAAAAGCCCAAGGATGGTGTAAAGATCCCGGTTGGAGCCCCCGGCTCCCCACCAGCAGGGGAGTCGCTTCACAAGTGGTGAAGCAGGTCTGCAGGTGTCTGTCTGTCTTTCTCTCCCCCTCTCTGTCTTCCCCTCCTCTCTCCATTTCTCTCTGTCCTATTTAACAACAACAACATCAATAACAACCGCAATAAAACAAGGGCAACAAAAGGGAAGAAATAAATATATTTTTTAAAAAAGGAACTCATAGAAAGCAACTAAAAGAAAAAGACCAACCAATAAAAAAGTGGCAGAAGATATGAATAGACAGTTCTCTCTAAAAAAAAAGGTGCACACAATACTTAGCTGGCAGGAGAGAGACCGAGACCGCGAGCACGGAGGTGGTTTTCCCGGGGCGAGGCTTAGCCATTGCTCTCCGGATGTGCTGACCCCTGCGATTTCCCCAAATGTGGGAAACTTGACCGCACAATTTGTGTTGTAGGGGACTGTGTTCGCGTTCTCCCCTGGAAAAAGAAAAAGAAAAAGAAGAAATAAAGGTACACATTGCCTACAGACATACGCTTTGTTCCACTTCACTCATCACTAGAGAAATACAAATTAAAATCCCAATGAGGTTTCACCTCGCACCTGTGAAAATGGCCTTCATCAACAAAACAGGAAGCAGTAGGTGCTGGAAAGAACACGGAGAAGGATGACCTCTTACATTGCTAGGGACGGGACGATGCAGACTGGTACAGTCATTATGGAAACCAGTTTGGAGAATCCTTAAGCAAATACAAATGGAAATACTTTATGATCCTACTAGGCATTTATCCAGAAGACATGAAAATGCTAATTTGAGCAATTACCTTTTTTTAAGTTTGTCTTTATTTTATTTGTTTCTTACCAGGGCACTGCTTAGCTCTGGTTTATGGTGGTGTGGGGAATTGAACCTGCGACATTGGAGCCTTAGGCGTGAAAGTCTTTTTATATAACCATTATGCTATTTCCCCCACCCACAAAAATTCTAATTTGAAGGGACATATGCACCCCCATGTTCATAGCAGTATTATTCATAGTAGCCAAAACCTGGAAGTAATCTAAATTGATAGATGCCCTGGAGAAAGTAATTATGAGCTATATACTCGGTGGAGTACTACTCAGCAGTTTAAAAAGGCATGTGTCCTTTGGGACAAAGTGTATGGAACTGGAGGTGAAGTAAGTAAAGAAATGAAAGACAATTACCAGATGACTTCACTCATACGTCAAATATAATTTGAAACACATCAACTTGAAGGGGGGGAGGGAGCACTTATCTGAGGCCTTGGGAGAATTGTGGGGTTATCGTTGGTGAGGTGAGAACACAGAACTTGGATGGTGGAAGTGGAGTGAAACTACATCTATACCCTTATTCTCTTTTCTAATTTTGTAAATCACTATTAAGACACTAATAAAAACTAAAATTAAAAAAGTTGTGCTTGATAAAAATTTACAAATTCTAGGGGAGGCGCAGGGGTGGAAAGGAGTATTCTGTGAAGTCACTAATAAGCTAAGATAGCAGAGTATCTATAAACAATTATCTGAGCCTCTACCACTAGCAGGAATCTAACAGTCATTTATTTAGCTTCTTGGCAAACAAGCGTAGCAAGCATACAATAACTGTAGGTACCTGAGATGTTCAGATTTCTGCCTGCTAGATAAACTGTCTTTGTCTGAAGGATACCATGATATACAACGTCCTAAGTAGGCCCTTCGTTTTATGACTTTATAGGCCCAACAAGCAGAGAAATCTCAGTATATAAAAGAAGTAGTCTCATCATGCATTCCAACTATATTCAGTTTGGTCATTCAGTGGAAGGTTCTCTTCATATATTAGCAGAAGAAATAGCCTCTGTTTTTGATGACAGTGGCCACTATTCAGAATAGTGTCAGGATTGTATCTGTGTATATAATAGTCTTTTATTCTATAACTGTAAGATGTTCATTTTTATGAGATGGCAATGTCTTTCATCTGATTTCAAGTCAAAAATAATAAGTGAAAGTACCCAGTGAGAGATTCCTGTGTGGCCAGTTGTTTGTACTGGTGTGATTATGAAAGAGATTTCTGCGAGTGTAAGTAACGTAACATTTCTCAATTTGGGTGCTGTTTTTAACTGGATTTTTATTGTGGGAAAATTCATTCCAAGTATGCAGTGTATGTTTCAATTAAAAGCTTTTAAATGTCCTTGACCTAAAAGAAAGAGAGGGCTAGGGAGACAGCATAGTGGTTATGAAAAAGACTTTTACTTATGCCTGAGGATTCAAGGTCTCAGGTTCATTCCTTAGCACCACCATAAACCAGAGCTGAGCAGTGCTCAATCTGTCTGTCTGTCTGTCGGTCTCTGTCTATCTCTGTGTGTGTGGCTCTCTCATTTAAATAAATAAGACACTTTCATAATGATAAAGAAAGAAAAAGGAAGAGGGGAAAGGCCAGGAGGTGACTCACCCATAGAACTCTCACACATTACCATGCAAGAAGAGTAAGGTCCGGGGCCCTGGTCTTCACACAGGAACACAAGCCTGGGCAGGGGTCCTTCATGAGCAGTGGGGCAGTGCTGGCACTGAACCCCAGATACATGCCTAGAGGCATAGCTACTGTTCTGTCTCTCAGGCGCTATTTCTTTCTTTTCTTTTCTTTTTTTTCCTTAACTTCTTTATTGGGGAATTAATGTTTTACATTCGACAGTAGATACATTAGTTTCTACATGCATCGCATTTGCCAGTTTTTTTCTTTTCCTTTTTATTGTTTTGCCTTCCATTGTGTAAAGCCCACCTAACAATGTCTTCTGTCCTCTTCCTTTCCCGTGTTCTCTGCTGTAGTCTCAGGTCCTAGCACAGTGTGTGCTACTAGCAGACGCTCAGTAATTATTTGCAGCTTGACTACGTGATAGGAAGACAATAAGATTTCCTTTATTTTATTTATTTATTTATTTATTTATTTATTTATTTATTTATTTATGAGAAAGATAGCAGGAGAGAGAGCAAGAACCAGGCATCACTCCAGCACATGTGCTGCCGGGGACTGAACTTGGGACCTCATTCTTGAGGGTCCAATGCTTTATCCACTGTGCCACCTCCCGGACCACTCAAATGCTACTTCTTTTCTTTATGTACAGGAACGCATAGAGTTTTGTGATTCTCTGTTGAATAAAACAGTTTTTAATTTGAGAGATTAATGGTTTATAGTAAATATAGTTGTTGATATGTGTACACATTTTCTCAGTTTTCTGCCAAACGTTTTCACCTGAAGGCTAGGTCTTCTTCTACCATCACGCACCAGGATCTGAGCGCTCCTCTGCCCTTCCCCCACATCCTTTACTTTGGTGAAATACATCAAACCCAGTCCAATTTTATTTTGGTTTCCCATTTCAGTTCTTATTTCTCAACTTCTTTTTTTTTTATTTTTTATATTTACTTATTTATTTTCCCTTTTGTTGCCCTTGTTTTTTATTATTGTTGTAGTTGTTGTTATTGATGATGTTGTTGTTATAGATAGGACAGAGAGAAATGGAGAGAGGAAAGGAAGACAGAGGGGAGAGAAAGACAGACACCTGCAGACCTGCTTCACCACCTGGGAAGCGACTCCCCTGCAGGTGGGGAGCCGGGGGCTCGAACCGGGATCCTTACGCCGGTCCCTGCGCTTTGCGCCACGTGCGCTTAACCCGCTGCGCCACCGCCCGACTCCCTATTTCTCAACTTCTGTCCATGAGTGATAGCATCCCATACTCGTCTTTCTTTTTCTGGCTTATTTTGTTCTCTATTTCTTTTCAAAGAAAGAAAAAGAAACGTCTGGGAAGATAGCATAATAGTTATGCAAAAAAAGACTCATGCTTGAGGCTTTGATGTCCCAAGTTCAATCCCCAGCCCCACCATAAGCCAGAGTTGAGCAGTGCACTGGTGTGTGTGCGCATGTGTGTCTGTGTGTGTGCGTGCACACACACAGACACACTAAAGAAAACAATAAAATAACTTGGGTACCAGGCAGTGCCGCATCTGGTTAATATATACATTACCATGTGTACCCAGGTTTGAGTCCTCACTCCCCTCCTGCTGGAGGAAAGCGTCATGAGTAGTGAGGTAAGGACTGTAGGTATCTCGCTCCCTCTCTATCTCCCCCTCCTCATCTTCCCTCTGTTCTATCAGAGAAACAAGAGAAAATTGTTCCCCAGGAGCCATGGATTCATCGTGTAGTCACTGAGCCCCAACAATAAACCTGATGGCAGTACAAAATTTTTTAATTAAAAATGAAAGGTTGAATTCCATAGCTGGGTTGTAAAGTTTATCAACTTTTCAGCTGATGATATTTCAGATCTGTGAGATTTCATGAAACAGATAAAGGAGGAAGAGAAAGACTGAGACTGTAACATGTGTGACTTTTGGAGGCCTTTTGAGTCCTCTGAATACTTGTAGAGTTTAAAGCCACTGTTAAGATATTCAGCTTCAGTATAACCAGGAAAGGTTGAGATGATAGGAGTTTGGTTTCACACTACTCCCACCACCCAAGGGCCTGTGTCCTTACACCCCTACAGTGAATGTGAAAACTCCCCCTATGCCCCCCCAGAGTCTTAGACTTTTGTGCAATACACCAAACCCAGCCCAAGTTCTATGAGTGAGGTGTTTATCCTTCTCTCTGGCATAACTTACTTAACACGAGGCCTTCAAGCTCTGTCCAAGTAGAAGAAAAGAATATTCATTCCACTGTGTGTATATAGACCACAACTTTCTCAGCCACTCATTTGTTGTTGGACACCTAGGATGCTTCCGGGTTTTATTACTTCAAATTGTGCTGCTATGAACATAGGTGTACACAGATCTTTTTGGATGGGTGTTTGGTTCCTTAGGATATATCCCCAGGAGAGGAATTTCAGGGTCATAGGGTGGGTCCACTGAAAGTTCTCCAGACTGCTCTCCACAGGGGTTGGACCAGTTGACATTCCACCAACAGCACAGGAGGGGTCCCCTGCCTGACAGCCACCAGCATTTGTTATTGTTATTTTTTCTAATATATGATGTTCTCACAGGGGTGAAGTGGTATCTCATTGTCTTTATTTGCATTTCGCTGACAATCGGTGCCTTGGAGCATTTTTTCATGTGTCGGCCTGTTGGATCTCTTCTTTGGTTAATATTCTGTTCATATCGTCTACCCACTTTTGGATGGGGTCATTTATTTTTTTGTTGCTCAATTTGGTGAGCTCTTACTCATTTTGATTGTTAGCCTTTTGTCTGATATATGGCATGTAAAGATCTTCTCTCATTCTAAGTGTTTGATCATTTCTGGTCTAACACCTAGGTCCTCTATCCATTTGGAGTTTACTTTTGTTTGTGGTGAGACGTAGTGGTTCAGTTTCATTTTCGTCACATTTCAACCCACACCATTTGTTTAAGAGACTCTCTTCCATTTAATTGTTTGAACCTCCTTATCAAAAAAGTAGATGACCATAGGTGTAGGGGCTTATTTCTGGAATCTCAAGTCTGTTCCACTGGTCTATGTGTGTCTATTTTTGTTCCAGTACTAGGCAGTTTTGACTTTAGTGGCCCTATAATATAGTTTGAGTTTTGGGAGTGTGATGCCTCTAATTCTGCTCTTTCTTCTCAAGGTTGTTTTGGCAGTTCTAGGAACTTCTTGCTTCCAGATTTGTAGCTTTTGTTTTATTTTTCTTTCAAAAAAAAAAAATTGGTTGAGACCTTGATGAGGATTGCATTAAATTTATCTATGGCTCTGGGTAGAATATTCATTGTGATGATGTCAAGCTTCCAGTGCATGAGCACGGTATCTTCCCACTGCTTTGTCTTTTCCTATTTCCTCAAATAGTGACTCGTGTTTTCAGTCTTTCACTTCTTTTGTTAGGTTTATTCCTAGGCACTTTATTGTTTTGTTTTGTTTTATAGTGACAGGGTTTGGTTTCTGGATTTCTCCTTACTTAGTGTTTGCCTGGAGGAATGCTACCAACTTTTGTATGTTGATTTTGTAGCCTGACACCTTACTAAACTGCTTGATAATGTCCAGGAGCTTCCTGCTGGATTATTGAGGTTTACTATGTATACCGTCATATCTTCTGCACATAGTGACAGCTTGGCCTCTGCTCTTCCAATCTGTATCCCTTTAATTCCTGGTTCTTGCCTGATTGCTACGGCAAGAATGTCTGATACTTACTGTGTGGAATAGTAATGGTGATAGTGGGCAGCCTCATCCAGTACCTGGTCTGAGGGGAAATGCTTCCAGTTTTTCACCATTGAGTGTGATGTTGGCTGTAGGTTTGCTGTATATGGACTCCACTATCCTAAGGAATGTTCCATCTATTCCCATTTTTTATAGTGTTTTGATCATGAAAGGATGTTGGATTTTGTCAAAGACTTTCTCTGCATCTATTGATAAAATCCTGTGGTTTGGTTTTTCTTATATTGATGTGTGTTGGATTACATTGATCACATATATATATATATATATATATATTGAGCCAGCCTTGCATCCCTAGGATAAATCCCACTTTTTTGCCTTTCCCCCCCCCCCCTTCTCTCAGTTTCTCTCTGTCCTATCAAATGAAAGAAGCAAAGGAAGAAAGAGGAAAAAAAAAAAAGGTCACCAGGAGAAATTCATACTGCAGACACTGAACATCACCCAGGTGGCAAAATACTGAGTTGTTCAAATAGTCATGATGTGCTTTTCTGTAGTAAGAAAATAAACCTTCTGCTGGGCCTTCCTGGAGGTGTAACGAACACTAGTTTCATTGCGAATGTGGGTTTATTTAGGTATATAAGAACCATGGTAGCAAAATAAGCAGAGGGAAAGAGCAGCTAGCCATGACGTGGAGAGACCATCTTTTTAATGTGCTGCTGTATCTGGTTGGCTAGAATTTTGTTCCGTATTTTAGCATCTATATTCATCAGAGATACCGGTCTGTAGTTTTCTTTTTTTTTTGTTGTGTCTCTGCTTTTGAAATCAGAGTGATGTTGATTTCAAGAAGGTGGAAGGGTGTATTCCTATGTCTTCAGTCTTTTGAAAAGCTTTAAAAGTAAAGGTATTAACTCTTCCTTGAAGGTTTTGTAGACTTCATTTGTAAAACCATCTGGCTGGTCCAGGGCTTTTATTGTTGGCAAGATTCTTGATAACCGTTTCAGTTTTGTCGCCTGTGATTGGCCTGTTCAATTTTGGGAGGTTGTATGTTTCTAGAATCTCCTCCATTTCTTTCATGCTCTCTCGCTCGGTGTCTGTTGTGACATCTCCTCTTTGATTTACAATCCTGTTTGAGTCTTCTCCCCCCCCCCCACTTTTTTTTTGTTGTTGTTGAGTCTGGCCAATGACATGTCAATTTTGTTTACTCTCTCAAAGAACCAACATGTAGTTTCATTGATCTTTTGTATGGTTCTCTGTTTTCTTTTTATTTTTTTTTAATATTTATTTACTTATTTCCTGTTGTTGCCCTTGTTGTTTTATTGTTGTAGTTATTGTTGTTGCTGTTATTGATGTCGTTGTTGTTGGACAGGACAGAGAGAAGTGGAGAGATGGGGAGAGAAAGATAAGACACCTGCAGACCTGCTTCACCGCCTGTGAAGCGACTCCCCTGCAGGTAGGGAGTGGGTGGCTCGAACTGGGATCTTTTCACTGGTCCTTGTGCTTCGTGCCATGAGCACTTAACCCGCTGTGCTACCGCCCAACTCCCAGCTCTCTATTTTCAATGTTAACTTATTTCTGCTCTAGTCTTAGTTATTTCAGTCCTCTTGCTTACTTTAGGTTAAAAAGAAAACTCCTTTTAAGATAGGTCTTTCATCAACTTGGGATGTACATAATTTCTTCCAGTAATTACAGCTAAAATTTACTCTGCTTTGTTACTTGATCTAGATAAATGTGAAGCAGGATAATTTGATAGACTATTTAATTAATTAGTAGCATTACTACCACTAGCAAGAATTTTTACTGACACAGAAACATAGAATGGGGGCCAGAAATAATATATAACTTAAAACTTAAAACCGCAGATTCTTAGAATGGCTCTGGGGTAAGATACAGATGTTACTTAGAATCTTTTTTTAAATAGTATAAAATATAATAAATACCTTGGTGCAGTTCCATTCTTGTAAACTGAAAGGATCTGGTGTTTTCCAACTAAGGAGAAAGAAATGTACAGGTCAGAAGAAGAGACAAAGCCTCCCACCCTACCCCCGAAAGTGGTGGCACTTGTTTCTTAAGGGGCCACACTGTCTACCCTCTGTAGATCCATCTGAAATGATAGCTTTGCTTTTGAACAGTTTTGTTTTGTTGTTAGGTTGATAATAAGTCAGTAGTGTGACGCTTTGTCTTGAAGGTCTTAAGAAGGACTATTTTGTTGAGGAATTTAAAATCCTTGGTCCCCTCATCATTTTTAATGCACACACGCACCATTAGGCAGGCCTGTAGCTACAGGGCCATCTGCAGGAAAGTTACCAAGTTGCAACGTAGCTAATTATTCTCTTTCCCTGTTATTTCAAGGGGTAAATGAGAAGTGGCATTCTGCAGTTGATGTGGAGAAAGAAACAGTCAGCCCAGAGATAATAGGCATCATTAAGGAGCAAGAGGAGCCAGGTTGGATTTTTAAAGAAAGCTATTTTGTCATAGTGAGAGTATTCCTATCAGTGGAAACATACAGTTTATTTCAGGTTTTACATACCCTCAGTAATGAAGTTCTCTCATTTTCAGAACTTGTAACGACTGCCTTTTGGAAGCATTGTGTGATCTGCTAGCTTTGTCTGTTAATGTTAGGTGAGATACTAGGTGGTTACCGCATAAGTGTTTTATTTGCTGTCTCCTCCAGGAGTATGTTTTCACACACCGGACCATACGGTTGTCAGGAAGGATGTTAAATACATGTTCTTTTGCCTATAGTAACTGTTTCCACTGGCTATAAAGATAGGTGGTCCCTATTTTGTTAAACTAACACTAAGCACTTCTAAAAGTCAAGCCTGTAGAGGCAAGAAATCTTATGCTCTGTGTCTGAGACAGATTGTGTCGCGCGCGGGCTGCAGTGTTCCTCTTACTCTTCTCTGAAAGATGTGCGCTTCTGTCTGTTAGTGCGCTTCATTTCCTACCAGTGTCCTTAGCAGCTGTGTTGGTAGACAGATCAGTCTCTATAAGATCACCCTCCCAGGCTGTGATGCTTGGCTTCGCGAAATTTAAGGTGGTGACTCACAATTAAGATGGATTGGAATAGCTTTTCCATAGCGGCCCTCAGGTTAAAGATCACAAAACTCTGGTCTTTGATACTGTCAATTTTTTTAAAGATTTTATTTATTTATTAATTTGAAAGGTAGGAGAGAGAGAGAGAAAGAACCAGACGTCACTCTGGTGCATGTGCTGCTGGGCATTGAACTCAGGACATCATGCTTGAGAGTCTAGTGCCTTAGCCACTGTGCCACCTCCCAGACCTTATATTTAAATAAACTTTTTTTAAATCTTTTTTTTTTTATAAAGTCTTTTTTAAATCTTTTTTAAATTTTATTTATTTATTTGTTCCCTTTTGTTGTCCTTGTTGTTTTTTATTATTGTAATTATTATTGTTGTTATTTATGTTGTCGTTGTTGGATAGGACAGAGAGAAATGGAGAGAGGAGGGGAAGAAAGAGGGGGAGAGAAAGACAGACACCTGCAGACCTGCTTCACCACCTGGGAAGCGACTCCCCTGCAGGTGGGGAGCCGGGACTCGAACCAGGATCCTTACGCCGGTCCTTGCGCTTTGCGCCACGTGCGCTTAATCTGCTGAGCTACCGCCCGGCTCCCTTTTCTTTTTTCTTTTTTTTTTTTTTTTTTTAATATTTACTTATTCACTTTTGTTTCCCTTGTTTTATTGTCGTAGTTATTATTGATGTCGTTGTTGGGTAAGACAGAAATGGAGAGAGGAGGGGAAGACAGCGGGGAGAGAAAGACAGACACCTGCAGACCTGCTTCACCTCCTGTGAAGTGACTGACTCCCCTGCAGGTGGGGAGCCCGGGGATCGATCCCGGATCCTTATGCTGGTCCTTGCGCTTTGCACCACGTGAGCTTAACCTGCTGTACTACCATCCTACTCTGTCAAATTTTCATATGCTAGAAACACAGAATTTGGAAGTTGCTTTTCTAATTGGTATCAGCAAAATGAAAGTGGTATTGTTGAATTAGAAGCTGTATTATATGATTTCAGATTGATAGTATTATTATATTTATATGTATTGAGGACAAGAGCTCACTAGATAGGGCCCAGCTTAAGCCCCGGCATCACATGGGAGGCACTATAGGACTGAAGGAAACTCCTATACGGTGGCCCCTCTCTCCCAGTGAAAAAGCAGCTGCAAGTGATGAAAACATGCACACACACAGTCTCAGTTCAACAATATAAAGAAATAATACAGGAGTCAGGCGGTAGCGCAGCGGGTTAAGCGCAGGTGGCGCAAATCACAAGGACCTGTGGAAGGATCCCGGTTCGAGCCCCCGGCTCCCCACCTGCAGGGGGGTCACTCCCCAGGCGGTGCAGCAGGTCTGCAGGTGTCTGTCTTTCCCTCCCCCTCTCTGTCTTCCCCTCCTCTCTCCATGTCTCTCTGTCCTAGCCAACAACAATGACAGCAATAACAACTATAACTATAAAACAACAAGGGCAACAAAAAGGGAATCAATAAATAAATATTAAAAAAAAAGAAACAATACACATTGAACGGTACACCTTGTGCTCTTGTTTTCCTTTTTGCCAGATGACAGTTCTGAATTGAGTATGTCAAAAAGAGATCAGAAGACCAACTTCCTTGCACACCAAGGGATGACGTTTATTTCTTTACAAAGCAGCGTCTGCTTTTCCTGGGATACATAGATAGACAGAAAACCTGGAATTTGAGTGTCTTATTTAGTTATCCGGCTAACTGCACATTTGGAAGACAACACTCACTCACAAGTCATCTCTCTAAAAGCTGAGACAGAAGATTCTTGTGCAAGCCTTTTGTTTAGGTCTTCCTACTTAGAGAAGCCCTCACTCATCCTCTTAACCCTATTCTTACCCCCACTTCCCTACTTCCCCTGTAGACAGTAATACGTTAGTTATTTACTGAGTTCCAGAGAGAGAGAGATCACATGTGAACTTTGGCTTCATTTGTCACTATGAGAGTCTTTTTTTTTTAATCTTTTTTTTAATATTTATTTTATTTATTCCCTTTTTGTTGCCCTTGTTGTTTTATTGTTGTAGTTATTATAGTTGTTGTCGTTGTTGGATAGGACAGAGAGAAATGGAGAGAGGAGGGGAAGACAGAGAGGAGGAGAGAAAGACAGACACCTGCAGACCTGCTTCACCTCCTGGGAAGCGACTCCCCTGCAGGTGGGGAGCCGGGGGCTCGAACCGGGATCCTTATGCCGGTCCTTGTGCTTTGCGCCACCTGCGCTTAACCCGCTGCGCTACCGCCCGACTCCCACTATGAGAATCTTGTTTACCAAAAACTAATTACTTAGAAATAATGTCAGAACTAGTTATGAGAATTTCTTTAGAAAGGTTTTAAATGTATTGTCCCAGCAATATCTTCTGGGTTTAGACACTAGGTATTTTAGAAAACATACTAACTGGCTGTTATTAATTCAAGGTGCATAATTTATGTGCATCGAATTTCTCTTTTGGAGCCTTTTTAGAATTTTAGGTCACATTGGCACTTGATGTGTTTCACTTGAACGTTCTTGCTTAAGGGTCATTTTAAAAACAGACATAAGAGATAGTGATCCAAATAGGGATTTTTTTAAAAAAGAGTCTTTAAAATAGATTGCAATATTATTATGTAAATGATCACATGGAAGTTTTACACATCTCTCCATGGAAGTTCTAATTCTCAATAAGCAGAAAAATGAGTATGAAATTATTTGAATGAGTCTAGAATTTAAACTGAACTGACCAGTAAGCCCCTGCCTAACGGACTTTTTAAAAAACATCTTATCCTAAATCTTTAAAGAAATAAATTGCTTAGGCAAAGCATATTAAGTCTTCTTTGTACATGCTTGATAGTTCTGTAAACATCGCATCCTGAAACATTAAAGTAGGGTGGTATATTTGAAATCAGTAAAAGATAGTAATCCTTACATCAGGAACCCTCCCTCTAGCTGCTAAAACAAGATATCTGACTCCCAGTCATAGTTTTCTTCAGGGCTCTCCGACGTGTTCATTCATCGCGTTGCTAACGTGTGCGATAACGCCTCTCTTGCTGTGGAACTTGGTGCTTTTTCTAGATTGTTAGACTTCGTAGCAAGAATGTTGAGTCAGATCCTATCATCTTAAATTAATCAAAAACAAATAATTCTGTAGAAATGTGGTGGAAACAGTTCGGGATAAAAAGTGCACGATGGATCAGAGCTCCTGTGCAGCCTTCATGCCTGTCTAAAATCAGGTTTAAAAAGTGGCCTGTCTCCAGCTGACTTGTTTTGTCAGACTGAGTCACAGGATTAACCCTTGACATGGTCTTAAAAAAAAGAAAAGCAAAGATTAAACAACTGCATTGACTAGAACAACACTTGATCCAACTATGTACATTTTTCCCCCTGTAATGTGATTCCCCATAAGAAAAAAAAAATGTGCTGCAGCTGTTACATAGATTAAATTTTTTTCCAAAAACATTTTTAAGGAAGAGGAAAAAATATTATGTAATTGTGATAAGGCAGATGGCTGTCTACATCCCATTTTATTTTCCTTTTGTGGAGAAACATTTCAAAAAAAAATTTTTTTTTTGAGTATTTATTTGTTTATTTCAGAGTTAGAGATAGTTGTCTGTAAGATTAAAATGTGATAAGAGGTACTAAAATATTCAGGGTTCATTGCTCACCAAGATTGCCCCTTTAAATTTAAATGAGCCTAACTCTTTTTTTTTTTTCTTCTTAATCTAACATTTAAAAGTTTTCTCAGATGGACATAATGTGTGGGGGGAAGTGTTGGAGAAGTTGGTGTTTTGTGACTGCCTTCCTTCCCTCACCCCCCTCAATTTTTATTCAAAAGTTAAGCACTTTATTTTTAATCCTACAAAGAAAAGCCATTTGTTTTAAATGGTTGGCTTTCCTTACTATCTTTTTTTTTTTTTAAGAGTAGCTGTTTCAGTAGAGAAAGACTAAAATTTACTTGAATGGTTTTAAGACATGGCATTGTTCATTGTAAATCAGAGCTTTTCACACAGATCTCTAAGGGTTGAAATGCGTCTTTGTCGTCTCCCAGGAGGGAGGAAGTCCGCAGCCCTCTGCAGACTGGCATGTTAGCAGTCTGCAGCTCAGTGATGCTCTTTCGCAGCTGCTGCCCAGCCTCTCCAGGATCTGGAGAGCCCGGGCAGGTTTTTATTGTTCTGATACCATCAGCTTTTAAAACAGTATGACGTTTGCTGCCCTTATTGTCTGATGGGATTTTATTACTGTAATTTGATCAATGTTTTGTAAGAATGGGAGGTTTTGTTCCTTACTATTTCTCTCTCTCTCTCTCTCTCTTTCAATTGGGGAAGAGGTAGGGGGAGAAAGAGCTTGAAAACCTGCTTCACCACTCATGAAGCTCCCCCTGCAGCTAGGGACCAAGGACATGAACCTGGGTCCTTGCACACTGTAATATGTGCACTTAACCGGGTGCTCACCGCCTGGCCCCTTCCCTTGACTGTTTCTTAGAGAAGTTTTGCTTCACGAAAGTGCCTTTTAAAAAAAAGTGATATGGGAGTCAGGCAGCAGTGCAGTGCAGAGGCTTAAGCACTTGAACCGGAAGGATCCTGGTTCGAGCCCCCAGCTCCCCACCTGCAGGGGAGTCACTGCACAGGCGGTGAAGCAAGTGTGCAGGCGCCTATCTTTCTCTCCCCCTCTCTGTCTTCCCCTCCTCTCTCCGTTTCTCTCTGTCCTATCCAACAACGACAACATCAATAACAACAACAATAATAGTAACTACAACAACAATTAAAAAAGACAACAAGGGCAACAAATGGGAAAATAAAAAAATAAAATTTAAAAAAGTGATATGCCTCTTTGTATTTTGTGGGTACTCATTAACATATTTTGTATGATTTATAAGGCACAGGTAGGGGAGTAGTATAAAGAAGCTGGGGGGGTTGGCTAAGAGAAAAAGCTGCAAATGTGTCTGAGTTAAATCTACACCAAAAGGCAAACTTAAAAAGAACTTGTGTGTGAGAAACATGCATTTGCATACAGTGCCTAAAACATTTTGATTTCTAAATATAGTGAATTATTTAAATCTATGAGACGTATTCCCACAATGATTAATTTTTCCCCTTATGAGATTCTGAATACTGACATAAAGTATGAATGTATAAGGTATTCCTTAAAAACAACAGTGAACTCAGATGAACTTGTAAGGAGCTGTTGCAGTTTCTACTTAGCAGACAAGTTTTATCTATGTGCCCGCCAGCCTGTCATATTTTTATATAAAGGAAAGCAAAATCGTGTTTTTCTAATTACTGATGCTTACTCCATTGCTGGATAGTCTGGAAGCCTGTGATTCATTGTAACTTTTAATGGGTGTTATAAATGAATTTGAGGAGGCTTATACCTGCTAATCTATATTATTAAATAGCTCTGTTTCAGAGCTTATTCTTTGCCTGGGATGTAGCTCAGTGTTAACATATGAAAAAATAAAAATAAAATGTTGTATAGGACTATCTCTTGAAATGTGTTCCTTTCAAAAAAAAATAATGATTTTTTAGCTTTTGGAAGACGAAATCATGATTTGTTCTACCTAATTAAGAGGAATTTACATGATAGGTCCACTTTCTCCAGGCAGTGATTTTTATACATGACTTACCTAGATTCCTCTTGTTATACATGATTCACTGTTTCCAAGTCTTGATTCCTTGATCATGTGTTTACCAAAGTTGGAAGCAACTTTAGATCACACCAGATGGTAATATTGCTAGAGGTGTAGCAAGCTGAGTTTCCTTGCCACTGGTGCTCTAATTTAATTAAAACTGAAAGCACACTAGCAAAAGATCTCTCAGCTTGCCTTTCTTTGAGATACATATATATATATATATATATATATATATATATATATCATTCCTTAAGCTGTCTATCTGCAGGACAGTGGATCTCTTTTAATTATTTAGTATTTGTAAGTGACTTGTATTTTTTATAATACCCCAAAGTTTGTTCTATTGGTATCCTCCACCAGTGCGAGGACTTGATAAAAATTCAAGGAGCTATTTATAGCGGAAGCCCTCCCTCTCTCCTCAGTGAGTTGGTTCAGTCCTGTTTTGCATAAGTTCCTTTTGAGTAGATCCATGTGTAGATGCATAGTGCTGAAGACTTAACTCTGTTTGGCTGTGTGGATGTATGTTTTGGAGAGAAGCTGTGTCCCTTAGCTGTAAGCAGTTACATTTTCAAAGTCAGCATGTATTGTGCTTATCCTGTCCCTGGAATGGGCAGCAATTCTTTGGTGTATTACTATAATGGAAAAACGGTAAGTCTGTCTTTGTTCTTATAGCCCCTAATGTCTTTAATAAAAAAGCAGTGTGTGTTAATTGCTTTATACTGAAACCTGCGAGGCTTTGTTTTATTCTTTTCTGCAATACATTTAGATTGTGTGTTGCTTTGAGTAGTATAGGTAGAATGTGCTTATTTAGTTAGACAAAGTTACTCACCAGTCCTTGGTTTATATTTTTAAATAGTACAGAATGCAAACTAGAATCTGTGTGTTATTGTTTTTAATGACTAGTGTCTTTACCAGCAGTGAGCTTGAAAGGACTTCTGTTTCTATATTTTCTTATACTGTATATAATCTACATATAAAATGTACACACATATATTTTTGAGGATTGTTTTATGCTTTGTAGATAGAAAAAAAGATGAAAGTCATCTTGGATATTCATAAAAATAACAAGTCTGAAGCTCTGGGAATGATTAGGGAAGCGGAGTCAGCTCGTGAAGGCCGTGTTTCCTGTTTGGAGTTTCAGGTCCAGAGCCTGACTTTACTGGGGCACCATCTGCTTCCAATCAAACTAGAATTTCGACTCTACAGATTCATAAAATAAATCACTAGCTTTCAAAGAATGCATTTAATACACTTTCCAAAAAAATGGATTTGTAGTCAATTTATAGCATATGGATAGATGTTTGAAAATAATACCTTTCTGTCTTGCTAAATAATTCTTCAGAGTAGTGTTATTTACTGTGTTTCTGCAAAAAAAATATTTCTCAAGTCTAAAGCTTTTATAAATTATGAAAAACGAGTGAAGATCTGTATAATCCAAAAGGAATTATCTTTGTAGGATATTTGATAGACATTATAAAATTACTATACTAATGGTTTTTGTCAGGAATTCACTATTTTATTCCCCAGTTCTCCCCCCCAAAAATTTACCCCTCAAGAGTCTTAATAAATACGTATATAACTTGAGTGATTTGGCAGAGGGGTGGGAGAATGGAAGCATTTTTAATGTTAATGTCTCAGGCTATAAAGAAGTTAATTTCATTTTCTTAAAACACAGGTGTAAATCAGATACATTTGTCCCTTCTCTTTCTGCTACTTGGAAATGTTCTTTAAGAAGCATACGGCTCTAACCAGCATACTTGAGAACTAGTGAAAGCACTTTTCTTTTCTCTCTCTCTCTTAGTGCTTTAGTAAGACTTCTTTGAAGCCTGCTAGCATTTGATTGCAAACTTTTGGGTGAGCTTTCTTAACAGATGAATATTAAGCCAAAATACCCTTGAGCTCTTCAAAAAGTATTCAGGGCAGCCCTATAAGCAGAGCTTAGGAGAGTGTGAGCAGTAGATTAAGATGGGTACTATAATTGAAATTACTTGATCTCTATATGATTTCCTTGCCAACTATCTTTCAAGAAAGAAAACATTTTTCTTTTATGTCTGATTCTAAGTAACGTAATCTGTTTGAAGATGGTATGTGTATGAGAGTTCAGCAAAATTAATTAATTATACAGGCCCCCTGAAGCAAAGAAACTATAACTCAAACTGAATTTAGGTTTTATTCACAGATCATTCTATTACAACATTTCTCTTTGTTCTGCATTGGTTGGGGGGAGGGGGCACAGCTTTGATCGTATTAAGTATTTCCAGGCTTACCGTAGATGACATAGCTGGTATGGAGGAGAAGTATAGTCTGAAAATTGATGGCCTGTGCCTCAAACAGGTCAAAGGTGACTTTTATGTTCCTGAAAAATGCATTGAATCGACTATATCATCAGGCCCTAGTCTTACGTTTTTTTTACTACCTTGAGTTTTTTTATTCTCTGATAACACTATAATAAGAAAATCATATAGTTGTCCAAAGACTATGTACATTTCCCCCTTAGTATATATTAGGCAACATCTACCCATCAGTGCTTTAGAGTAAAAGCTAACTATTTTTTTTCAAGATTCTAAATGAAATCTACTTCCTCATTTGAGTTAAGGGATTTTTATAATTCTTGTAATTAGCAGTTAAGCTCACTATCCTCATCGGTTTATTTTAAATGATAAGGCAAACTAAAAATTTGAAATACTAAAACACAATGATTTCATTTTTAAATATTATGAGAGAATAAGCAATCTTAAGTAATGTTCCACTTAAATAGATTCTTGTCCTTTTTTCTGGATATCTGTGTACAGAAAAGGAAAGCCAAAAATGTTAACCCTATTTTCCATCATTTTAAAATAGATTGGGGTAATGTTCTTCCTTATGTATAGGTTTTATGTAGCTATATTCTGTACCCTAGACTATTACTGTGTACTTTGATAAGGGATTTAAAACTATTTTGAATCTTTTTTTTTTTTTTTGAGATTTAGAACTAGCAACAGACAATGAGTTTTTGAGGTTACTTATTAATGAACAACTATATTCAGTTTTCTGATTGATAACCACTAGATAGAAAGTGTTAGAGATAAGGCAGGAGCATCTTGGGAGGAGAGGATTTTGGGGTTTCAACCTTCTGTAAATTTCATCAGCCTCCATTTTCAGAACTGAAGCTCCCCAGAGTGTTCAAGGAGAAAAGTGCAGCTAGTACAGACTCAGAAAGTTACTTTCTTACTAGAGACAACAGGTTTTAAAATTCAAGCTGAGAAACACATTTTGAATATTGAGCTTCTTTGAATGGAATCTGAAAAAGCAGAGACACTTGTGTCTTAGGGTGTGCTCTGTGTAAGGAGCTAGATGGGAGTGCAGCTACCTTGCTTAATTTCACTAGCCTTTGGCGTCTAGCTGTTACTAGCATTATTTTGCAAATGCAGAAAAAGATTCAAAGAAGTCAAGTAACTTCCTCAAGCCCCATTCAGGCAAGAATCGAAGTCAGGTGTCCTCCAAGAGTAGGATACATCTTTCTATCATCTGAGAATCAGCAATCTTATAGTGCAGAGCTAGGCTTCAACCTGACTGCCATCTGTACCATAATATTATTGTGTTATAATGAAAATGTTACCGGGCGAAGGACTAGGCCATTCTTACAAATAAAAGTCGTGTAACAATGTGAAATAATGCTCTCACGCATAGGAAATTAGGATAGCCAGTCTCCTGACGGACGGAACAGGGTGCTAAACATTTAGTTGAGTCATGGTCTGGGCACCTGCCTGAGCAATTTGTATTTTCAAAAGAACTAGTTAACATATAGCTAAAATCATACTGGGAATCATTCTCAGACTAACTTTTCAAACACTTGAGTTCAGGAAAGCGCAGAAACCAGTGTGAGAAGCACATACGTTCTGTTTATGTACCATTGGAGATTCGTTGCTGATTGAATGTGAGAAAAGTGTAGTTGAATTTATTCAAACTTCAAGGCTGTCAGTGGATCCAGAAGAGTAAAATGTAACATTCATATGCAATAATATGAAGTCATTTTAAAATTCTCTAAAGATAGAATGAGTTCTAAAGATACTGAATGGCAAAGACGTGAGCTGGAATCTACCTTGATTTCCCCCTCTGCTCAAACTAGCTCTCACTTTTTTTTTTTCCTTGACTCAGGTATGCACAGATACCAAGGGATTCAGAACTATAGCTCCACCACAGAGAGTATAAGGTCACTTTTCAGCTTTATTAATGTTTTAGAGAGAAGTTTATGAATATGTTGCAGAGCAAGGATCAAGTGCTGCATGGTCCCTTCTAAATTTCTTTAACGTAGTTTTCTAAATCCAGTGATTCGTCCAGCATATCCTAGTATATGATTCCAAACTCTATAGTTCACCCCAGAAAAAAAATACCTGGTCGGTTTTAAATAATAGCCATAATAAAATCTAGAATATATATACCAGGTGATGTTAATTCAAGATTAATAGACTTATCTCAGGAGAAATTTCCTAACAATTGAAAACCAAGAGGTGATCTGGGAGGTGGCGCAGTAGATAAGGCATCGGACTCTCAAGCATGAGGCTCTGAGTTCAGTTCCCGGCAGCACATGCACCAGAGTGATGTCTGGTTCTCTCTTTCTCTCCTCCTATCTCTCTCATTAATAAATAAAAAAAATATTTATAAAAAAGAAAACCAAGGGGAGTGGGGCTGTAGCGCAGCGGGTTAAGCGCAGGTGGCGCAAAGCACAAGGACCGGCATAAGGATCCCGGTTCGAGCCCCCGGCTCCCCACCTGCAGGGGAGTCGCTTCCCAGGCGGTGAAGCAGGTCTGCAGGTGTCTGTCTTTCTCTCCCCCTCTCTGTCTTCCCCTCCTCTCTCCATTTCTCTCTGTCCTATCCAACAACAATAATAACTACAACAATAAAACAACAAGGGCAACAAAAGGGAATAAATAAATAAAATAAATATTTTTAAAAAAGTAAAAAAAAAAAACCAAGAATATTAGGCTTGTTGGCAGAATTAGTAATTCATCTTAAGCTGCTTTATGCTAAAAATGAAACTTTCTTTCACTCCTAAACTTGTTTCTTCATGAAAATCCATAAAGAAAGATGTTGTTCCTTTTATTGATGAAGCTGTTAGAAATTTAAACATACTCATTCTTATAGAAATTCCAGGGAGGCAGGTTAAGTGCACATGGCATGAAGTGCAAGGACCAGCGTAAGGATCCTGGTTTGAACCCCTGGCTCCCCACCTGCAGGGGAGTCACTTCACAGGTGGTGAAGCAGGTCTGCAGGTGTCTGTCTTTCTCTTCCCCTCTCTGTCTTCCCCTCCTCTCTCCATTTCTCTCTGTCCTATCCAACAACAGCAGCAATAACAACAATAATAATGATGATAAACAAGGGCAACAAAAAGAGAAAATAAATAAATGAAATTCCAGTTGGATTTTTTTAGCAGTCTTAATAGGTCAAAGGCATTTTCAGAAAGATGACATGTAAGTTCCTAAGTTCATGTACTTCAAATATTTTACTTTGTGATGATTTGTGGTTTCAGTTCTTGTAGTACTTAGTACTGGAACTATCTCTGTATTTCTTGCCTTAGGCTTAGAATTACCTTAAGAATTCTCATAGTAGTAGATTGTGTTTTTACAACAAAAATTGACATTTTATCTAACATTAAATACTAAAAGTTTTGAGACAGTTATTAGTCTTCAGTGTTCATAGATGTTGGGAAACTCTTAAACAGTGTTCTAGATTTGTTCAGATGTGTTAATATCTTTTTCTTTGGATCTGTGTTTGTTTTATACCGCAGAAGCTTTAAGGTTTTGCCCTTTTGTCTACGGCATCTGCATAAGATCAGTATCCATGGGAAACATTGGATCCAAAATGATCAGAAAAGTCAGTAAACTTAGAAAGGAAGTGAGGGGTAGGACCATAAAAGTGAGTAAAAATGAGCAAATACATAGGAGCAAGAGCAACCCCACCCCTCACCCTCCTCTCTGTCAACTTTATCTATGACCTGGGGAGAACTGGCAGTTTCTGCTGCTGGAGGCGTGGGGACATGGAACTCTGGTACCTTTTGATTTGGTGAGTCAGTGTTAAATCACTAATAAAAAATGTTTTAGAAACATTTAAAAAAGGAAGTAGGGAATCGCTTTTAGTTAGCGGTTAAGCTCACTATCCTCATCAGTTTATTTTAAATGATAAGGCAAACTAAATGTCTTTAACTTCCTGTAATACTTACTTACATGATTATCATTAGTGTGATAATGAAAGCAAAAATTGTATTTACTCTGTCTTAATCTCTGGTTCACTAAATTTAGATTCCACAAAATTCATAGTAAAAGGAAACTGTTTAGTGTGTATACTGCATGCTAAACTTGCATAGGTTAATCAATAAACAAAAAATTCTATAATAATTACTTAATTCTTCTTTTCAGTTTTTAAATATTAGCCCTTAAAGTGTATATATTTTTAAGTTTATTGGTCTAGAGTTTCCATTGTTTTTTTTATTATTTATTTTTCCCCTTTGTTGACCTTGTTGTTTTTATTGTTGCTATTGATATCTTGGATAGGACAGAGAAATGGAGAGAGGAGGGGAAGACAGAGAGGGGGAGAGAAAGACAGACACCTGCAGACCTGCCTCACCGCCTGTGAAGCGACTCCCCTGCAGGTGGGGAGCCGGGGGCTCGAACCGGGATCCTTCCGCCGGTCCTTGCTGCTTCATGCCACTGTGGTTTTTAAAGATATGGTTTTAGTTGGAGTTTACTGGGCTTTTTCCCCAGGATTTAGTTATTCTATAGGATCTTGTAAAGTTTTATTATTCATACAAATAGTATAAAATACTACATATATTAAGTAGCATTTTGATGTAATCCACATTTATTGTAAAATTATGGTAGTAATTGGCAAAAATAAGCCAACTTATTTTTATTTTTCTTCATAAGTTGATTAAAAAGATGGTGCTGAATATTTTCTATTAGCATAGACTTTTTTGGATACTGGAGTACATACTAGTATGTAATTTGAACACTTTCATCCAATTTGAAGAGATAACAGGGAAATGTCTATTTTTGAACATACATGGTTATAGCATAGAAATTATCATCAAATATTGCATTGCATTTAAGCCTCTACTGGCTCTTGAGTAGTAGTTCTTCTCAAGTTTCAGTGTTAAATATCTCTTCAAGTTATATGGAGGTATTGCAAAAATAGTTTGAGAGTTTAAACTGATTTTGATTTTCATAGGTCTCAGGATTTCTGAGACTCCTAGAACATTTCTCTCAAAGCATTTCATGTAATTGTAAACTGCTGTGTAAGGGATATGATCTAAGCCCGTGATGTTCACTGTGGTAACCACTAGTCACATATGGTTATTTAAATCCATTACACTAAATGTTTAGTTCCTCAGTTGCACCATTCACACTAAAGTGCTCATAGTCACGTCTCATCGTGGCAACTGTTTGTACAGCATAGACAGAGCATCATTATAGAAGCTTGTACTAGACAGTGCTCACTACAGTATTCTTATTTTCTGTGGAAGAATACCTTAACTAAGGCATATGGGCTTTTTCCTTACATACTTAAGAAAACCCCAAGTTATCATTTGGAACATTTAAAAATATTGACCAATACACAGACTATTTGTCTGGCTTTGCAAGCTTAGGGTCTAACATCTTTTAACTCAGCACTCGCTAACAAGATACTTCTTTGCATTTTTACTGTTACAAAATTATTTAATGTTTCCAATACAAATTACAAGAAAGATGCCCTAGAATCAAGAATACAGCCCCAACCTGTAGAGCTCTAAATTTTTGGTTTATACACACTACAAATTGAATCATCCAGGCAGGAAAATAAAATAAAATAAGGAGTCTGTTTTTACTAAGTTGACTTCTACTAGTTATGAGGAAAAACACTGCCAAGATAATTGGTAATCGTTGTAACAAGTAATGGTAAATACCCGTTGAAGTAATGGTAAGTACCCATTGAAGTACATCTCTATGGATGGGTTCAGGGGATAACAGAGCAGTGTGGATTTGTACTGATCAGACTTAACAAGGAAAGGGAGCTGCTTGTTAGTGTCTCAGTTACATTCATTCACGTTATAGCCTATTCACCACTCAGTTTCTGTCACTGTTGCTGGAAGGGAAATATGAGTGCTTGGGAAATAAGAAAAACAATCTCTGATACGAATTCAGTGAACCCAACATTTCTGAAATGGGGCTTAAATTCTAAAAACATTAAAAATAGCTTGACTCCTGGTAGGCTTTTATCATCTTAACTTTCACATACTTCTTTCTCTTAATTTTAAGATTGTTGAAATACAGTATTTAAAAAGATTTAAACATATGATTAGATCATTAACTTGGAAAAAAAGAACCTGGCATCTCTGTGCAGGTGATCAGATGACATAAGCAGTCTGGTTTTAATTTGTGGTCAATTCTGATTGTAACTAAAAGAGATTTGCTCTTTTTGTGGGATTGGCTGACTATTTCCCTGCATCTGGATTCAATAAAGTCTTTGAGACCACATCAGTTGGGCTTTGCCGCAAGAACTCTTTGATCTGAAAAATTGAGACCGGCACAACTGCCGCTTCATAACGTTGTGTCTGTGTTTTTGCGAGCTATGGTTAAGATACCAAGAGGAAAGTTATTCGGCTTGTCTTAGAAATGCTATTAGGCGGGTCTCTCTGAATGCCATGTTTTAAAAAACATTTTTATTAGAATAAAGACTTTGAACTTACGTTAATAGATGAATGATAGACTTACATTACAATAATAAAATTTAGGGTGAGGAAGACAGCATAATGGGTATGCGAACGGACTCATGCCTGAGGCTCCAAGGCCCCAGGTTCAATCTCCCACACCACCATAAACCAGAGCTGAGCAGTGCTCTGCTAAAGAAAATAAAGGAATGTTTTTAAAAAGAGTAATTGTATCTGGAAAAATATTCATTTAAAATAAAAGTTTCCCTCTAAGATAGACACTCTTTTTCTCAAGACAGCTTCAACATTTTTAACATGGGAGTTGTGTGTCTTTTTCTCTGCTTGGTATGTTTTGTCTTGATATTCTTAATTTCCATGACAGTCACCTGCTAATCATTATTTGATCAGTATATTCTCCTTGACTTGACAGCGACTTATGTAGATCAGTTCAGTCAGGTTTATCCTTATTTACTGCTGTAATTGCAGATGTTTAAAGTTTTTTTGCAGTACAAGCATATAATGTATTGAATAGAGTGAACTTAATGAATAAAGTGAACTTTACCTACGCGGAAGCAAAGATTTACCAAAGGATAGAGAAATATAAAGTGGCAAATTATGTCTAAGTTTAAACTGACAAATTAGTTTTTATATGAAATGACACCTTAGCACTTAAGGGGCTCTGTTTTTTTTTGTCATTGGAGTGTTTGATCCTTTTTGATTATCACATAGTCCGTGCTGTTTCAATCTATAGCCTAGCTAGAATTCAAGTGTCTACACTTCATAATTCCAAGTCATTGATAATACATGTAGACAGTAAGCATTTGTGACAAAAAGCATATGCTGTGTCTTCTGAATTTTCTCATTTGCCTTTTTTTACAAAGTCAGTAGAATCATTCTATTTCTCTTTATTTGAAGTTTCAGCCTTTTGCTTTATACATAGAAACTATCTATGTATCTAGCGGCAACTAAGTTTACACATGAGAACTTAACTAAAATAAAAAGTGTACATTTTCTTTCTTGAAAACTTTTCCTTATTAGTTAACCTACACAATACATTTCAGACACATTTCATTCTGACCTTATCTATATGTAGTGACATTATTCCAGGAAAACATATTAAGTAGTAACGTGGAAGGATCTCTGCCATATGTCCCTTTTTTTTTTTTCTTTTTTTTTGCCTCCAGGGTTACTGTTGGGGCTCGGTGCCTGCACTGCGAATCCACTGCTCCTGGAGGCCATTTTTCCCCTTTTTGTTGCCCTTGTTGTTTATCATTGTTATTGTTATTGCTGTCATTGTTGTTGGATAGGACAGAAATAAATAGAGGAGGGGAAGACAGAAAGGGGGAGAGAAGGACAGACACCTTCTTCAGACCTGCTTCACCGCCTGTGAAGCGACTCTCCTGCACGTGGGGAGCTGGGGGCTTGAACCGGGATCCTTACTCCCCAGTTGTGTATTTTTACTTATGAGATTGTGAAAGATGAGAGTAACTTGAATGCCAAGCCATTAAAAAGACACAACTGGGGGTCGGGCAGTAGCGCAGCGGGTTGAGCGCAAATGGTGCAAAGCGCAAGAACCGGCACAAAGATCCCGGTTCGAGCCCCCGGCTCCCCACCTGCAGGGGAGTCGCTTTACAGGCGGTGAAGCAGGTCTGCAGGTGTCTGTCTTTTTCTCCCCCTCTCTGTCTTCCCCTCCTCTCTCCATTTCTCTCTGTTCTATCCAACAATGAATGACATCAACAATAACAATAATAACCACAACAAGGCTACAACAACAAGGGCAAACAAAGGGGGGGAGGATGGCCTCCAGGAGCAGAGGATTCATGGTGCAGGCACTGAGCCCCAGCAATAACCCTGGAGGCAAAAAAAAAAAAAAGACACAACTAACTACCTGTGCTAGTGTTAGCACAACCAGCAAGAAGTGTGGAAATGGACTTTTAACCTTTTGTTTGGGATCAAAAACTGTAGGAAACAGCATTTAGGGTCACCAAGGCAGATTTAGCAGCCACAGCCACTAACTATGATGGTAGGAAGAAGATAGAGTGAGTGCTTTTTTTATTATTTTAAACTTTTTTATCTTTATTTATTTGATAGAGACAGCCAGAAATTGAGAGGGTAGGGGCTGGCAGAGAGGGAGAGAGACGCCTGCAACCATGCTTCACCATTCACGAAGCTTTCCCCCTGCAGGTGGGGACCAGGGGCTGGAACCTGGGTCCTTGTGCACTGTAACATGTGTGCTCAACCAGGTGCGCCACCACCCGGCCTACCTATACTTTTATGGGCTTGCTATGCTAAACATTTTGTATGTATTATCTTTTTTTTTCTTTTTTTTTTGTGTGCCTCCAGGGTCATTGCTGGGGCTCGGTGCCTGCACTACGAATCCACTGCTCCTGGAGGCCATTTTTCCCATTTTCTTGCCCTTATTATTATTGTTGTTATTGCTGTTGTTGGATAGGACATAGACAAATTGAGAGAGATGGGGAAGACAGAGAGGAGGAAAGATACCCGCAGACCTACTTCACCGCCTGTGAAGTGACCTCCCTTCAGGTGGGGAGCCGAGGGCTCGAACCAGGATTCCTGGCTTCACACTGTGTGCTTAACCCTGTGTGCTACTGCCCAGCCACTGTGTATTATCGTCTGTGTTCTTCCCATTACTGCTCTGAAGTAGGTAGGCAAGATTAGCCTCATCTTACAAATGAGAAATTTATGTCTCAGAAAGTTAGGGGGTAATTTATTGAGAAACTTTATCGTTAATGCCTCAGAGAGTGAATGAATTGATGTGATTGGTAACTTTCGGTTCCTGTTTTAATCTTGGTGTATGCTTCCTCAGCTTTGTTACTACTCTATGAGAATGTATGATTGGGACAAGAAATCAGACTGTGTAGAAGGACATAAAGTAGATGTCCTCCCTCCTGGGTCTCAGTTCAGAGATGTAACCAGTAAGTTTCTTACATGTAACTCAACAATGTTCGACGGCTGTGCAGAGATAGAATGTCTCCGATTTTTCACAGGCTTCGGTAACTTGAAGTAGACAGTGAACACTTAGGGTCTTTGTGGTTTGTTTTTGGTTTGCTTTTCATTTTTTGAATTTTGAGCGATGCTTAATGAAAGTGCCCTTATCAAGCTTGTAAACCAAAGAAATATACTTCATGGCACACCTTCGTATTCTTCCTGACTCTTGGCTCACTTTTTGTTTTTACAGCCCTTGTATCTATGTTTCATATTTGGTTTATTTCTTGATTTCAGTAGTCATGCTGATGATTTTATCATGTTTTGATTAAGGTTATTTGGCAGCCCGTTTGGTTTGCCAGAGGAATGACAGTATTGCCCACTTCCCAATTCAGAATGTTCATACTTGACCCAACCTACTCGAAAGCACAGCTTTACTAAAGGAAGTCATGGCTGCCTTGACAGAAAGGGTTCTTTAAAGCTGTGCCTACCTGAGAGCTCACTTTGAATTAGCGAATCAGCATGCTCTGCCACACAAGGGACCCAGGGGGAGCTCAGCCCCCACTTCTATGAAGGCAATCTGGTGTGGTCAGTCAGACAGCCTCAGAGAGAGAGAGAGAGGTGTGTGTGTGTGTGTCTCAAAAAAAAAAAACCTAAAACCCAACAGCAGAGCTTGGTCTTGATTTAATAATTCTGTTTTATGTTTCATAGTTATATGCTAATAGTAACATTTAATCTGACTCATTTTAATGTTAATAACTTTCATTAATGAAATGAATTCTTTTTTTCTTTTTTTTATTTATATAAAGGAAACATTGACAAAACCATAGGATAAGAGGGGTACAACTCTACACAATTCCCACCACCAGAACTCCGTATCCCCTCCCCTTCCCTGATAGCTTTCCTATTCTTTATCCCTCTGGGAGTATGGACCCAGGGTCATTGTGGGATGCAGAAGGTGGAAGGTCTGGCTTCTGTAATTGTTTCCCCGCTGAACATGGGCGTTGACTGGTCAGTCCATACTCCCAGCCTGTCTCTCTTTCCCTAGTGGGGCAGGGCTCTGGGGAAGTGGAGCTCCAGGACACATTGGTGGGGTTGTCTGTCCAGGGAAGTCTGGTTGGCATCCTGCTGGCTTCTGGAACCTGGTGGCTGAAAAGAGAGTTAACATACAAAGCCAAACAAATTGCTGACCAACCATGAACCTAAAGGCTGGAGTAGTGCAGATGAAGAGTTGGGGGGGTCCTCCATTTTGTAGATAGCTAGTAGGCATATTTTAGTTATATTTCAAAGGGCCTGTAGCTATACTAGTGTTCTGTTTGTTTGTGTTTTTTTTTGTTTGTTTGTTTTTGCCTGAGCCTGAAATCTGATATGCAGGAAGATCCAAGTTATTGTCTGGGGAGATGATGTCATGACTGGGAAAAGGTCCAGAAAGCTGGATCAGGGAAGAGAGTAGCTCCCTAATATGGGAAAGGGGTATAAATATTGTTGACTGTAAACCCCATTGATTTGCTGTGATCTGGGGCCCATAATCAGCTTAGGAGCCTGTGTGACCGCTGCATCCCTGTAGATCTCACATTCTGTGGTCATGAGTAGGAACATTCCAAGCTGCCCCAATATCAGGACCCATCTTCCTCAGGTGGAACATAGAGTATGTTGTCCAGCCTCCCTTTGGAGGATGGAACATTCTCTACCATTGTTGATCCAAGTTGAGGGAGAAATGAATTAATTTTATGAACCCAAAGTTCCTTTCATGCTTTAACATTGGTTTTCACTATCACATTTTAAATTGTGAACCTGTGCAAGATTTCTGTTTTGTAACTTAACGTTTATGTCAACTTTATTCAGCTATCTGGTTTGACTGATACAAAGATGTCTTGGGGTCCAGGTAGTGGTACACCCGGTTAAGTGCACATAGTACCAAGTGCAAGGACCCATGAAGGATCCAGGTTTGAGGCCCCAGCACCCCAACTACAGAGAGGATGCTTCACAAGTGGCAAAAAAAAAATCTATAGGTCTCTCTCTCCCTCTCCCTCTCCCTCTCCCCCTCTCCCTCTCCCATCTCCCCCTTCTCTTTCAATTTCTCTTTCTCCTATTCAATAAAATAGAAAAAATTGCCACCAGGAGCAGTGGATTCGTAGTGCCGGCACCAAGCCCCAGTGATAATCCTGGAGGGAAAAAAAAATTTTTTTAAAAAGATGTCTCAGAGGGATATTTGGAGTAATTTTTTTGTCTGCAAATCGGCTGGAATAAAAAAATGGAGATAGTAATCAAATTTGACATTTATAGGGATGTAGGCAGTTTTCTTTGAATTTGTAGAAGACCCTTGTAACTATCAGACCTCCTTTAGGTCTTTAATGCCAGGTGGCACTAACTTTGCATTAAGTAGTATAATATCCATTTGCATTTTAATTACATTTCCTGTTTGATTTTGAGGTGTATGCACCATCCCCAAATTCAGATGATTTCAGCCGTGAATCGCCTAGTTACCCGTCTCCCAAGCCGCCAACCAGCATGTTTGCTAGTACTTTCTTTATGCAAGGTGAGTAGAGCCAAGCAACTGTCAGATACTGCAGTGTTAGCTTTTAAATGCTAGCTGATACTTCGAGGTTGTAAGGAGATCATCTGTATAGCGCTTCAGACATCATTGATGTAGGTATTTCTTGACTGAAATAAGTTAAAATTCAGTTTTTAAATTTTTTAGTGCCTTTCATTGCCGATTGTAATGTTAGATTTTTCCAGCAAAGTTCTGGAGTGCCCACCCAGCACTGACTGAATTTATAAAGGACTTCAGTTGAGAAAAGTGAATACAGCTGCTCTTCCTCAGCTTCAAGTGTAAATACGGGAAAGGGGCTAGGGAGCTTTTGGGCACAGGACTCTCCTGCCTGAGGCCCCAGAGACGTCACGCTCTACCCCAGCACCACTGTATGCCAGAGCTGTGCAGTCTTCATCCTACTCTGTTGCTCATAAAAATCAGTTAACTCTATGAAAGCTATTAACAACTCTTTGTTCGAATTGCATGTTAATATCACCTTCAGAATTATCATTAGAAATAATGTGTATCCCAGGATAAGGGAGAAACATGTTGCATTTCCATTCAAGTCTGGCAAATCATTTTTATTTGGTTTCCTATGGCTTTGAACTATGGGGAGCACATACTAAGGGAGCAGTATATTCCTGCACAAATCGTTCCTTGATTTTGACATGGGTGTGCGAAGTCACTGCTAACACAGCTCATTTAAAGGCTGACTACGATGTAATTATAAATAATGTAGGGTTACCACTAAAGAAACTTTTTATTCTGTTTCAGAGTGTTTTATGTAATTAATGTACATTGCTCATTATAGATTAAGAACTTCCGTGTTTATTTATGGGTATGTCATTTAACCCAAAATTAAATTCATCCTACTTCCATATTTGGAATTTTTAAGCCTCCTCAATATACATTTAAATCTTGGGTGAATTTTTAAATAACTTCATCTTCAGGATTTTTTTTCCCTCAATCTATGAATCTCTCTTGCTTCTTTATAGAGAGTAATTATACAGTACGGAAGGAAGGCTAGGTCGGACAGGGTGGGGGAATTAGCCCGGCGGGAGTCCTTCACATTTTTGTAGTAGCTTTAGAGAGAGAAAAAAATTAGCTAAGGAAATTTCTATGTTTCTCTTTTTGTCGTAGATGGGACCCACAATTCTTCTGACCTTTGGAGTTCATCAAATGGGATGAGCCAGCCTGGTTTTGGTGGAATTCTGGGCACCTCCACATCCCACATGTCTCAGTCCAGTACTTACGGCAGCCTCCACTCACACGACCGCTTGGTAGGCTGTAGCGCGGGACTAGAATGCAGCAGCACCCTGTCCTCACCGAGGCTTCTCTTTAGATTCCAAGTGTGGTGGCCGACTCTGCCGAAAGGACCGAAAGTGGCAGTGCCCCTAGGCTTACTGCCTGCAGTTTGACTTTTAAAAGTAAATGACGGGGGTCGGGCGGTAGCGCAGCGGGTTAAGCGCACACGTGAGTGGCGCAAAGCGCAGGGACCCCGCATAAGGATGCGGGTTCGAGCCCCCCGGCTCCCCACCCGCAGGGGAGTCGCTTCCCAGGCGGTGAAGCAGGTCTGCAGGTGTCTGTCTTTCCCTCCCCCCCTCTCTGTCTTCCCCTCCTCTCTCCATGTCTCTCTGTCCTGTCCAACGACAATGACATCAGTGGCAACAATAACAATAATGACAACAACAAGGGCAACAAAATGGGAAGCAGTGGCCTCCAGGGGCGGCGGATTCGTAGCGCAGGCCCCGAGCCCCAGCAGTAACCCTGGAGGCAGAGACAGAGACAGAGACAGAGGCAGAGACAGAGGCAGAAGGCAGAAGGCAGTGCCACCCGCGGCGACCCCCTTGAAGCCGCAGGTGTGCAGCTCGCAGTAGTCGGCAGCTGTGGGCGCGCGCCCTGCAGAGGCGCGTCTGACTCTCCTCCCTTCCCACCTGCCCTGCAGAGCTACCCCCCGCACGCCGTCTCCCCGTCGGACATGAGCACCAGCCTTCCGCCCATGTCCAGCTTCCACCGCGGCGGCTCGTCCTATGTGGCTGCTTCGCACACTCCTCCCATCAACGGCTCGGACGGCGCGCTAGGTGAGCCCTTCCAGGCCGCGGCCCTTGCCCACCCCGACCCGGGCTGAATGCTGTGCCTTTCAGCGTGTGTTCTTAGTACCGAGTCTGGGACGAGTAAGTGAGATGGAACTTGGTGGGCTTTCATTAACGTGGAGACTGGCGAGAAACCTGTCGCTGCCTCAGTTCACTAAAGCAATACAGGCAGAGAGGGGACTGCTAGTTTATTGTGGCGAGTGAGCCGTACCGTTAGCGGGCGCCCCTGGCAGTAATGACAGAGCACAAAAGACGAAAAGGGGAGAAAACCCCAATAACCTGCCCGCAAGCATGCCCATCTCACGAGACTCTTACCTTGTTTCCCTGCTTGAAATGCCCAGGAACCAGGGGGAATGCTGCTGGGAGCTCTCAGACTGGTGATGCACTTGGAAAGGCTTTGGCATCTGTGAGTATCGCTTTTACGTATTCTGCTGAGCAGAGTTTACACCGCCAGATGTGCTGGCTAGGTTTGTGCCAGTGCATTGCCTAGTTAGAGGGTATTCCTGTATTGGAATCAGTGTCATTACTCCATTTGAGTTACTCTCAGTCTGTATTGATTTGCTTGCCCTTAAGAGAACTGGCGAGGGAGTCGGGCGATGCGCGACGGGTTAAAGCACATGTGGTGCAAAGCCCAAGGACCAGCATAAGGATCCCCGTTCGAGCCCTGGCTCCCCCTCGGTTTCTCTCAGTGCTAAGAAAATAAAGTTTTTTTAAGGAGTGTAACTTCAGATTATGTGGCATTAGTTATATATATAGTATGTTGTCCATATTAGTAGTAAGTATAATAGAGCCAAGAGAGACAACTCACTTCTGCTGATACAGAGAAAGAAATGTGCGCATAAAGACCAAAAGAATGCAACATGTTTTTTAAAAGGGAAAAATTACCTGTAACTAGTTTACTCATAGGAAATGAGTCTTCTACCAGCACAGCCAGAATCATTGAAGAACTCAGGCTAAGATAAATTTGAAAGAATTTCAGCAGTATTTTCTTTTTCTTTTTCTTTTTTTTAAAGTTTTATTTATTTATTCATGAGAAATGATAGGAGGAGAGAGAGAGAAAGAACCAGACATCACTCTGGTACATGTGCTGCAGGGGATTGAACTTGGCACCTCATGCTTGAGAGCCCGAAGCCGTATCCACTGCGCCACCTCCCGGACCATTCAGCAATATTTTCTAAGCAACTTGTATGACATCAGACCATTAGAGACAGAAAGAAATGATTTTTTTTTTTTTTTGCCTCCAGGGTTATTTCTGGGATTCGGTGCCTTGCACAGAAATTATTATGTTTTAATATCAGATCTTTAAACAATTGTAAATGAAATTCTTCCTTTTAAAATTTCTTTTCAGAGATCATTTGTCAGTAATCACCAAAGATTCCAAATCTTATTGTTGGAAAAAAACACTTTTGCTTTGTCCTTTCTGAAGCTTCATTTGCCTCTACGCTTTTGAGTTTCTTTAGAAATGAAAGTAAGGTGATCCTGGAGGTGGCGCTGTGGATAGAGCACTGGATTCTTAAGCATGAGGTCCTGAGTTCGATCCCCGGCAGCACATGTACCAGAGTGATGTCTGGTTCTTTCTCTCCTGTCTTTCTCATGAATAAATAAATAAATTCTTTAAAAAAAAAAAAAAAAGAAAGAAATGAAAGTAAGTCAGACTTATCTTCCATGTGGAGGAGTTCTGCATAAAGCTGAGCTCAGTAAACGTTCGCTGAGTCCAACCTTGTGTCACGTGACAAAAACACACAAAGCTCACACACGCAAAAAGTATTGTCTATAATTCAAATGCTAGCTCAGTGCTGGGCACTGTACTAAATACATGTTTTGTTTGATTATCAAAACAAAAAACAAAACCACATTATAGATAAGGAACTTAGATTTATAAGGTTAAGCAACTTTAGCTCAGAAGGATTAAGTAGTTTGCCCTAGGTGTCACCAAACTATGGACGGTAAAGTCAAAAAATATTGGGGCTCAGATCTGACAGGTTCCTGTATATCCAGAATGACTTGGACGTGGAAACTCTTGTCCTTACATGGTATGATTAGCATTAAGGGGGCTGAGCCCCTTTGGGGGGACTTATTTCTCCCACCTTATGAAAATAGTATACATAGGAAGAAAATTATTCTATAATGTTACACATGGGTGAACTTTGAATACCAAGCAGTTTTCATATTATAGCCCACACCTGGGGGCCAGGAGGTAGCGCAGCGGGTTAAGCGCACATGGCCTGAAGCGCAAAGACAGGTATAAGGATCCTGGTTCGAGCCCCCGGCTCCCCACTGTAGGGGGGTCGCTTCACAGGCGGTGAAGCAGGTCTGCAGGTGTCTGTCTTTCTCTCCCCTCTCTGTCTTCCCCTCTTCTCTCCATTTCTCTCTGTCCTATCCAATAACGATGACATCAGTAACAACAACAATAATAACTACAAGGGCAACAAAAGGGAAAATAAAAGTATATATATATATATATACATATATATATATCTCACACCTAATAGGCTTTTCCCCAAATATTTTCTATGGATTCATGTCACGTGTCACATATTCAGTAGAGTGAATTTTTTATGAGAGACAGACAAACCAGAGCACCACTGATTTACTCAGTGCCGGGAATTTAACTGGAAACCTGAGGCAGCTGCTTCCCCAGTTATCCCAGTGACTCACTGTTTCCCTCAAGGAAACCCTCTGTGGAGCAGCCTTGGCATTTAGACAAACAAGCATCAGCGATGATGTCAGTGGTTCGCCAAGTTCCTTTTCAGTCCAGTCCCATGTCACATCCAGCACACTAGCCACATCGTTTGGCGTTTGGAGAAGAAGATCCAGATTCACCAGGAGTGGAAGCCAGAGAAGAATGTTTAATCTAGTTAGTGGGTGGGCTTTGGTTGTCATGGAAACTCAGCTGTATCATCCTACGGTTGTTAGTAGGTAGGAAAAGCCAGGTCCTATTCCATAAATCATTTCTGTCATAGCTGAGGGTGACACACCCCATCTGCTCTCTCCCTGCATACCACAGTCTGTCTGTGTGTACACTTACGGTACTTTCCGTCAGTCCGTCTGCTGCCCTCCCGATCAGGCAACTCCCCCAAACATATTATCTCTCTCTCTAACTTCCCTTACAGACTCACATTTAGTCTAGTTCTCTCATGATGTACTAAAAAATGAAAACATGGGAGTCGGGCGGTAGCACAGCGGGTTAAGCGTGGGTGTCGTGATGCACAAGGACCGGCGTAAAGATCCCAGTTCGAGCCCTGGGCTCCCCACCTACAGGGGAATGGCTTCACAGGCGGTGAAGCGGGTCTGCAGGTGTCTGTCTTCCCCTCTCTGTCTTTCCCTCCTCTCTCCATTTCTCTCTGTCCTATCCAATGACGATGATGTCAGTAACAACAGCAATAATAACTACAACGAAACAAGGGCAACAAAAGGGAATAAATAAATTAATTAATTTTAAAAAATTTTTAAATGAAAACATTACATTGGGAACAGAAAAGGTTAGGAGAGGTGACAGAATTTTGTGAGGATTCCATTTGAGAGTCTGCCGTGCATATCAGAATTTTATGTTAGGAGTCACAGAGCTTTGGATGAGATGCCACATAAGTATTTTGAAATTTTAAGTCATTTAAAATGTAACATTCACTACGGCATCTAGTTTTCAGTGGAAGTAGCTTGCTGTTGTCACTGGGAGCCACACGTAGCTCACAGATTGCCTGATAGATTTTAGAAGGTCTTTTCATGTGTGAAATATCAGAGGCTACCACCTTTGATCTTCAGTTTAGAGCACACCAAATACTATATGATTAAACATGTAAGGCCAGATAATACATTTGCAAAGCTTGCTTTATTTTAGATTTAATCCTGTATAATTGTGGTCTTAATCTTAGGATAGCTAGAAAAAGAATTGTACATGAAAGTATTTACACAAAGTTCCCAAAGCCCTATGGATTATGCATTAGTTTAGATAATAAACTAGGGTAGATAGGAGGCAAAGAAAATCTGGTATTGGTGCCATTTCTAATGTGTTTCCCTGAACATTTGCCAGACAATAACCCTTTAATATTGTGCCCACGGAGAGTTACATAGAGGAAGAAACATCTGGTTTATTTCAGTGCCTAATACCATATCAAAACACTTGGTCTTTAATTTAGAGGAGATCAAACAAGAGGACTGTTTAACTTTGTTGATTATATCAACCTTCTTTGTGATAATTTATGTTTTGATTTCTACCTCAGAGCAAATGGGTAATGGAAGGAAGGGGGGAGAGAGAGAATGTGTGTGATTTTATATACATATACATATATATGGGGGGGGGGGGAGTTTTAATCTGAATAGTTAAATGGTCAGTGGTCTCTAACAAAAGAAAAAGAAAATTTAGGGAAGTTGACATTTAAAACTAATTCATGAAATAAGTTTCTTTGTTCCTTAGACGCAGTAACATTAGCATAATAAAGATGAACTGAGCTGTAGTATTTTTCAAAATTGGTTCCAAGGTTGAGCGTGGAAGCTCTCCGTTGTTTCTTTCCTTTTTTTCTTTTTCCTGAGACCCTTTTCATTAGCCTCTGGCTTATTGGCACCCTGCTGATTGGAATGGACCGTGACTGATGGGAGGAGGAGCTTCATTTGTCGCAGTAGAATGTGGCATATTAACGTTAGCGCCTGGCAGAAGGTGTTGGGAGTTATTCATCACTGGTCATTGACCAGTGTGAGGGCCACAGACTGCATGCAGAATGACTTCGTAGTTTGCGTTTATGCTCTAAAGCACTTTAGTCCCCATTTTTTAAGTGATCAAATTTTTTCTTCAGTTTTTTTTTTTTTTTTTTCCTTTTAAACGCCAGTCTAGGAGTGTTTTGGAGCCAGAAAGTCCTCAAAGCAGTGTATTCTTTATTTCAGAGCATTCTCGGATAGTGCTCTCCTGTTTAGGATTGTTTCAAGTGACAATGATTTCTAAAGAGTAATTTTTAAGTGACTTGGTAGCAGTATAAACATACAGAAATACTGTAATGAAATAATGCATGATCTACAAGACTGTATTATTCTGTTCTTTTAAAGGCTGTGCTACTCCTTTTCCCGCCATACAAATTCTTAGAAAAATAAAAGGGACAAGGAGAAGTCCTGTCATTTGCCAGTCTTGTCAAGTTTGAGACAAATATTAATAGCAACTTTGTCATTGCTGTAGAGCAAATTAGAACCAGGGAATGTGATAGATAGTAGAGAAAACTGCTTTTGTTGTACAAAAAAACTGTGTTTTTGAAAGAAAGAGAAAATAATAATTTATGTTTTTGTACTTGATACATTTTTGGTGCTGCTACTTCTGTCATCATAGTAATTTTTCTTATTTATTTATTTATTTTAAAAGGGAGACATTAACAAAACCGTAGGATAGGAGGGGTACAACTCTACACAATTCCCACCACCAGAACTCCGTATCCCATCCCCTCCCCTGATAGCTTTCCTATTCTTTATCCCTCTGGGAGCATGGACCCAGGGTCATTGTGGGATGCAGAAGGTGGAGGGTCTGGCTTCTGTCATTGCTTCCCCGCTGAACATGGGCGTTGACTGGTCGGTCCATACTCCCAGCCTGTCTCTCTCTTTCCCTAGTAGGGTGGGTCTCTGGTGGGGTCGTCTGTCCAGGGAAGTCTGGTCGCATCCTGCTGGCTTCTGGAACCTGGTGGCTGAAAAGAGAGTTAACATACAAAGCCAAACAAATTGTTGAACAATTATGGACCTAAAGGCTGGAATACTGCAGATGAAGTGTTGGGAGGTACTCACTGCAGACTCTTGTACTTCTGCTTTCAGGCATATATTTATTTTGCCCTAGTTCATGGATACCTGTGAACATACGCTCTATCTCAGGGGAACCTGGTCTATATCTAGGTTTTGGGACTTTGTTAGGAAGTGAACCGCCTGGAATGGAATTAGAGAATCCTGTGAAAGGAAAGGTCTCACCCGAGTAATGAAGCTGAAGGGCTGTCATCCCACACCTGAAGTCTCTGCACACAGTCTGAAGTGAAGCGTGCTAGGGTGGCACTCGTTGCGTGGCATCATAGTAATTTTTCAAAGCCTACACTTATTTCATATATAACACCAGTGTTTTGCTGACTCATTGCAAGGTAGCAATATATGCCTCTAAAGAATGACCTCTTCCTTCACTGAAATAAACTATTAGAAGTTTTTGGCATGTTACTGAATGCATAAGCAGACTTTAAGCCCTTCTTTTCCCCGATGTCTCTGCCACTATATCGTCTGCTTACGTACTCAAGAGCCCAATACGTGCCTGCCATACGGACACTGAGCACCTCACACTAATTTTCAGAAACAGTGGAGCCTTATGATGCTGTTTGGAAGCTTGTTGCGTGAAACTGATTCATAAATGAAGTCGTCTTGTGGGAAGACAGCATGACTGTTACACAAAAAGACTTTCATGCCTGAGACTCCAAAGGCCCAGGTTCAGTCCCCTGTACTGCCATAAGTGCTCTGGTGGAAAAAAAAAAAAAAAAAAAAAAAAATATATATATATATATATATATATACACACACACACCCCCACACACACTCACACACACACACTCACTCATATTCATCTTTGTTAAAAGGATCTATTTATCCCTTTGGTATGTCTGTTACTGAACTCCATTACTTACATATTAAGATAATAACTACCATTTACTAAGTCTTTTAAAAATAATAACAACAGTGGGCTGGCAAAATAGCTTGCTTGGATAATATGCTGCTTTGCCACATGACCCAGGCTCAAGCCTGGTATCCACAGCATTGTAGGAAGCTTTGGTGCTGCTGTCTCTCTCTCTCTCTCTCTCTCTCTCTCTCTTTTTCTCTCTCCCTCTCTCGTCACATCATAAGGGTACCAGAAGGAGGGAAGAGAACATAATTCTTGTATCCACTTCCTTCCTTCCCTCTTTTTTCTTTTTTTTGTAAGAAATACATCAACTGAAAGTTTTCCCCAAAATTAAAGAAGGAAATAGACAGCTCCCTTCTCATAAACCCCAGGTCCTTAAGCTTAGAGAGCTCCAAGGAAAACTGAATCCAACCTAAGTTCATCAAAGCATGTAATAATTGAAAGGACAAGACGGGATTCTGAAAGCTTCTAGAGAAAATCTAAGACTTAGCTGTTAGGGAAATCCAATATGACTATCCGCTGATTGCTCTATAGAAACTCCAGGGGCCAGGTTGTGGCGCGCCTGGTTGAGCGCACATGTTACAGTGCACAAGGACCTCTGAGCTCCTGGTCCCCACCTGTAGGGGGAAAGCTTTATGAGTGAAGCAGGGCTGCGGGTGTCTCTCTGTCTCTCTCCCTACCTATCTTCCCCTCCCGTCTAGATTTCTGGCTATCTCTATCCAATAAATAAATAAAAGTAATTAAAAAAATGTTTTTAAACAAAGAAATCCCAAATACTAGAAAAGAAATGGGAAGATATATTCCAAGTCTTGAACAGAAAAAACCACCCGAGAACACATGGCCCTGTTAGGTTGCCTGTCAGGGTTAAAGGAGTGATGGTGAGCTGTCCATACTAGCAGTGGCTAAAGGAAGCCCATCAACACTAACAAAACCTACAAGAAATACTTAAGGTAGCAAACATCAAGACATATCTCATAAAAATCAGCTTAAATTGTTGAAGAAGGCAGCTACAGCTGAGGATAGATAGCGTAATGCTTATGCAAAGAGATGCACCCCCCACACCTGAACGGTGCTCTGGTTAAAGAAAAAAAGAATATAGTTATTTGAATCTTGAGCATGAGAAGTAGCAGGTTCCAAAATAGAGGGATATGTGGAGACATTTCTGTTCTATCACAGGTTTGGTGACCTTACCTACTTAACTTATAAGATTGGAATGATTGGGTGCATATGTATGTTACCTATAGTTTGTTTCACGTGTCCTCTGGATTTGTGTTTAATGTATAACATCCCTAGTTTTCCCACCGTAAACTCTTAACATTTCATCATAGCTTTGTTTTTCAATAGTGGCTGTCTAACTTGAAATTACAATTTCTAGATCTGGCCATTTGGAAAGAGTAGGTGTTTAAAGGCATTTGTGGGGGGCAGACAGTGGCACCGTCTGTTGGGCACACATTACCATGCATGAGGGCCCAGGTTCAAACCCCTGGCTCCCATCTGCAGATGGAAGCTTAATAAATGGTAAAACAGAACTGCAATTGAGTCTCTCTATTGCCTCCACCCCGCTTGGTGTTTCTCTCTCCTATAAAAATGAATGAATGAATGAATGAATGAATGAATGAGAGCCACCACGGTCATGGATTGGTCTTAGAGTATGGGCACAAAGCTCCTCAAAACTAATGATGAAAACTTTTTTTTTCTTAACCAGAGCACTGGTACGGGGGGTTGAACCTGGAACTGTGGAGCTCAGGCATGAGAGTCTGTTTGCATAACCATTATGCTATCTGTCCCCACCCTGAAACTAAAAATCTTACTTAATTTTAAAAAGGCATTTGCAATTACAGTTCAACGACATCATGCCAGTTGGGGTGGTTTATTTGAAGTAGATAGAGCCATTTTTAGTCAGGGAAATAGACCTAGAATCTCACCAATGCCGCCAGTCACTAAAAAGCAAAGACTGCTGCTGTGATCTGAGAACTTGCCCCAGTGCCTTTTTTTTTTTAGTTTTTTATTTATTATTATTATATTATTATTATTATTATATCCCCCCCCCATTTTGTTGCCCTTGTTGTTGCCATCGCTGTCATTGTGGTTGGATAGGACAGAGAGAAACAAAGAGGGGAGGGGAAGACAGAGAGGGGGAGAGAAAGACAGACACCTGCAGACCTGCTTCACCGCCTGGGAAGCGACGCCCCTGCAGGTGGGGAGCCGGGGGCTGGAACCGGGGTCCTTCCGCCGGTCCCTGCGCTTTGCGCCACATGCGCTCAACCCGCTGCGCCACCACCTGACTCCCCCCAATGTCATTTTTTAAGTGATCGTACGTTATTCAAAAGGAAAGCTGAGACCTTTCATATGCCTTTATTTTAAGCCACTTTCAGTTCATTAGTACTCTAAACTTAAGAGCAAAGAATTATCTTTTGCTCACACATTTTTCTTTTTAAAATCTTTCACCAAGAATTTGTCACTTAGGTTGATTTGTCTGCCTCAAGTACTGAAATGTGAAAGTTACTCCACGATAGGATTGTCCTAAGGTACACAGTCTCACTAAGGTAGAACCCTTGACAGCTGTATTTAAGAAACTTAAAATCTAAAAATATTAGAAATATTAATTTGTCATCTAACTAAAATACTACAATAACCTGTCAGGTAAGCTTAGATGGATCTGTCCTTAAGTATTGGCAACAAAATATAATTAAGATGTATGCATGTAGATAATGTTATTATCCTCAGAGTAGACCTTTGAGAAGTCTGTGACTCATTTAAAGACTTTTTAAGACATTTTCAGGGTTTTTTCACTTTCATCAAAGGTGACAAAATATCAAAAGGCGGTTATAACACACATATCATTTATAGCCTAATTTGGCAAAGATGTAATAGATCAAACTGTGGAGATTTCAAATTTTAATTTAGGAATAACTTCTAGGAAAAAGTATTTTATTTGCCTAACTTTGAAGATATGTTTAAACGCTGTTCCAAAAGATGATAATTTTCTGAAATAATTATTCTTTTTTTTAAATTATCTTTATTATTGGATAGAGACAGCCAGAAATTGAGAGGGAGAGAGACAGAGAGACACCTGCAGACCTGCTTCACCACTTGTGCAGCTTGCTTCCTGCAGGTGGGGACCGGGGGCTCGAACCTGGGTCCTTGCACATTGTAATGTGTGCTCAACTAGGTGCTCCACTGCCCATCCCTGAAATAATTATTCTACAGTGATACTTATTTAGGTGGTAGGTTACTACTTACTTAAAGTCACTTCTTATGTTTTGTTAACATTTAGAAATTGTATTTCGAGCCAGGATAATTTACAACAAGTTGATATGGTCTATCTTATTCCTCTCATATCAGAACATGTGATTCCTATAAATTCTAGTTTTTCATCTGAGACTTGTGTCACCTTTATGTACTGAATAGTCCAAGGATCGATGAAGCAGTCTTTCACCCTGTGTCTTAGGAATGGCAATTTATATTATAAAAGAACTGTCTGCTCCTGAAATTGTATTTCTGTTCTTGGCATATTTTGATCTGTATCTTCTTTGTCTCCTGGTCAGATTTATTCCCCCGACCACACCAGCAGTAGTTTCCCATCAAATCCATCAACGCCAGTCGGATCACCTTCTCCTCTCACAGGTAGGCTTTTGTTTTATCTACAAAATAGCACGTGATCACTTGAAGATCTTTTTGTTTGCTTGGTTTGTTGGTTGGTTTGGGGTTTTTGTTTGTTTTATTTTTATTTATAAAAATGAAACATTGACAAAACCATAGAATAAGAGGGGTACAACTCCACACAATTCCCACCACCAGAAATCCATATCCCATCCCATCCCCTGATAGCTTTCCTATTCTTTAACCCTCTGGGAGTATGGACCCAGGGTCATTGTGGGTTGCAGAAGGTAGAAGGTCTGGCTTCTGTCATTGCTTCCCCGCTGAGCATGGGCGTTGACTGGTCGGTCCATACTCCCAGCCTGCCTCTCTCTTTCCCTAATGGAGTGGGGTTCTGGGGAGTCGGAGCTCCAGGACATATTGGTAGGGTTGTCTGTCCAGGGAAATCTGGTTGGCATCATGCTGGCATCTGGAACCTGGTGGCTAAAAAGAGAGTTAACATATAAAGCCAAACAAGTTGTTGACTAATCATGATCCTAAAGGCTGGAGTAGTGCAGATGAAGAGTTGGGGGGGGGTCCTCTGTTTTATAGATAGCTAGTAGGCATATTTTAGTTATTCCAAAGTGCCCGTGACTATACTAGGGTTTTTTTGTTTTTTTATTTTTTTGTATTTATTTATTTTCCCTTTTGTTGCCCTTATTGTTTTTTATTGTTGTAGTTATTATTATTGTTGTTATTGATGTCATCGTTGTTAGGACAGAGAGAAATGGAGAGAGGAGGGGAAGGCAGAGAGGGAGAGAGAAAGACACCTGCAGACCTGCTTCACCTCCTGTGAAGCGACTCCTGCAGGTGGGAAGCTGGATCCTTCCTCCGGTCCTTGCGCTTGTGGCCACCTGCGCTTAGCCTGCTGCACTGCCAACTCTGGTCAAATCAATTTTTTAAGAAAAGCGGAGGGTAGGGTAGGTAGCCTAATTGTTATGCAAAAAGACTCTCATGCCTGAGGCTTTGAAGTCCCAGGTTCAGTCCCCTACCCTACCTTAAGCCAGAGCTGAGCAGTGCTCTGGTTTAAAAACAAAAAAAAATTGACCAGGAATGGTGGCCCTGCAGGCACCAAGTCCTAGTGGTAACCTTGGTGGCAATTTAAAAAAGACAGAAAGAAAATAAGGCTGGGGTAGATAGCTAATAAGAAAAGAAGGAAGGGAGACTAAGCCTGCGAATAAAATCCAAAGAAAATGAATGATAAAAATCATTTTGGTTTTGAAAAAAACATGTAAGCTGACCCTCCAAGTTCATTTTGGAGATTATTGGACTGTTCACTAGTTTTAATTTAGATCTTCCAAGTTTGTGATCATCTCTAAGTCCGTTTATAAGAAGATAAAAATAGGACTAGACAGTCAGGACCGAGGTAAAGTGTAGGAAATGAGATAAATCAGAATTTGTGATTAGATAACATAATAAATAAAATGACCTACTTACAAGTACGTGCATCTTCCTTCTGTGCATTTTCAGTGTCTGTTGTTGTGCAAGGTTCAAATGAGAACTGTTACAAATAAAATAAGTGGCCAGATTTGCTTTTTTCCTAGTTGTTCATACCAGCTTTTAAGAACTTCTAGATTTTGTCTTGTCATAAGTTTATTGGAATACTGTTGTTATTACTGTAACTAGAAATGTTTTAATTAGGAATAAAACAACTTTGATTTAAAAGAAGTTTGATTTTAGAACTGAAACTGCATTTTTATGAGTTCTCCTTGAGGAAATACCATCCTGAAGAAGAAATGTGTTAGAATAATGGTACGCAAACAGATTTTTGTGCCTAACATTCCAAAGTTCCTGATTCAACCCCCAACCCTAACCCCCGCCGCACCACCGTAAGCCAGAGCCAAGCAGTGCTTTGGTTTAAAAAGAAATGTGGAGCCGGGTGGTGGCGCACCTGGTTGAGTGCACACGTTACAGTGCACAAGGACCCAGGTTTGAGCCCCCTGTCCCCACCTTCGGGGGAAAAGCTTTGTGAATGGTGAAGCAGGGCTGCAGGTGTCTCTCTGTCTCTCTTCCTCTCTGTTTCCCCTTTCCCTCTCAATTTCGGACGGTCTCTATCCAATACGTAAAGATAATTAAAAAAGAAGAAATCTGTTGGTTCTCAATAAAAAACATTAGAAATGATTCCATTTGTACAATCAGCCGTGGGGGGGGGGGTTGTTAAAGCTTTTGTATGGTTGCGAGTTTCTGTTAGGTTCCTGGTTATCACCTGTGCTGTTTCTGTTGGCTCTGTGCCTCGCCCGAGAAGCAGCCCCGGGTGGAGATGATGAACTGCTGGGAGCTGCGCTCAGCTATTGGCGGGTTCTGCCGCTTTCACAGACACTCCGGCCTCAGCTGTCTAGTGAAAATTGAGCAGCTGTTCTCTAGATGGGCAGGACTATGAAAGACCCATTGACTTAGAACTGCTCTTTAGCCGAGATGAAGTTACGGCAAGAGTGATGTCAGCTGAACCCCACTCACCCTCTTGGCACAGTGTCACTGAAATTGCCGGCCTCGTTCTTGCTGCTGCCTCAGTTTCCCTTTTTCATCTGAGGTGTCAGCATCGGCCCTGACTGTAAATTTCCACTGCATCTCCTCCCTGCCGGTGAAGCAGCTGCAGTAAAAAACGTCTTCTTCTCCTTCTCCTCCTCCTCCTCCTCCTCCTCCTCCTCTTCCTCCTCCTCCTCCTCCTCCTCCTTCTTCTTCTTCTTCTTTTACTTGCACTGGAGAGGAGGGCTAGAGCTGAGGGGCTCAGCGTCTGTGACGGAGATGAGATGGAGACTTGGCAGTCTGGACATTCCCCAGAAATAAGGCTCCAAAGTAAAATCTCCTGTGTTCTCCGTCTTTACTTGATGTTCACGGGAGCTGCGTCTCTCCATTAACTCCGGAGAATCTAAACTGTTGAGTTGTGTGCTTGAGGTACCGGTGGACTTTCAGTTCAGCAGGCACCAAGAAGAATGCTTTCACACACTCCTGCTGAAAAGACAGTCCGAGACTGCTTTTATGCGGACACTCTCCTCCTATTCTGGATGTCTCGGTTTCCTCTTTAAACACACATCTGTCAGTGCAAAGGTGGAAAGGGAGGAGGAAGAAAGGAATCTTCATCTGTGTGATGGTGTTTACAGCTGAAGGCAAAATGAACAGTGGTGCAAACCAGAACCCTTTCATGATGCGCGGGAATGACTGCAGAGCTTGTGACAGTGCCCTCGGTGCCTTGCTGTTACCTAGAGTGGCACATCTGCCGCACTACGTGCCCTGGTCACATGCCCTGTTCCTACACGTCTGAGCATCAGATTCGGCACGGGCAGTACAAGAATAGGTGCACAGACAGAGAGCCGTAGGCCGTTTCTGTTGTCATCTTCTGATTTAAAGCTCATTCGTTTTCCTCTGCACCCAAGAATATGCATTTCTATCTAGAGAGTGCTGAAGAAGAAGCTACTGACATAATGATACTGTTTCAGTGAAGATGCTGCAGACAGAAAGCTGACTCAGTCATAAAGGAAGGCTGGGGAGACCACATAGCAATGTATTTTCGGAGGGCGTAGCTCAGTGGTAGAGCATGTATATTTTCTGTGTGAGGCACTGGGCTCATTTCCCCCACGGTGCACAGAAAAGAACAACAACAGGGATTGGTCATCTTACTTAGCCAGATTCACAAGAGGGCAGATATATCAAGCTTCCTAGTCTGCCTTTTCCTTCAGTTCTTCCTCAGTCTGGTTCCAAGACAGCAGTTCAAGAGACCGCATGTAGACATAAGTCCAGCAGAGAAGGAAACGTTAGGTTTTCGTTATCTTTTAAGAATCTTTTTTCAGAAGCCTCCCTGACACATTTCCCCGTGTCTCACTGATGCAGATTGTACCAGCATGTTTGCCTTACATGTTAGGTTATATTCAAAGAACTGGCAATAGACTATCCTTTCTTGATTCACACTAGGAATGTCTTCTGAGCAAAACCATGTCTCTGGCATCAAAGAGAAAAGGATGACTATTTCTCTTACAGTGGTAATTTGGGAAAAGATGTTAACATTTGAGCTGAGAATGAGTTTATCAAAGAAGCTTGAAAAACATATAAGCAAGACCATCTTTGTCTTTCATTACCTTCTCCTGGACTATAAACGTGTAAAACGGTGATTTTTGGTGTTCAGTAATGATGGTCTAGATCATTCACAATAAAAATAAATATGGCAACAAGGGCAACAAAAGCGAAAATAAATAAATTGAAAATAACAGTAATAAATAAATAAATATGGGCCAGGCGGTAGCACAGCCAGCAGAGCACACTCTTTGCCCTGGGCAGGGCCTGGCTCAAGCTCCTGGTCCCCGGCTGCAGGGAGAGTCCTTCACGAGTGGTGAAGCAGTGCCACAGATGTCTCTCTCTGCCTGAGGAGAAAGCTTTCTGGGTACCTAAGAAAAAATACAAAAAAGATTCCCTTATTAAATAAGAATGTGTATGACCGGTCCCTCTAGAGGCTTTGAGATGGCGTTATAAACTCTGATAGAGAGGCAAAAGGTCTCTATCTTCTCCTTCCCTGTCAATCTCTCTGTCTGTAACCAAAAAAGAAAGAAACTGGGGAGGGGGGTTGTAATTGCTAATATGGCTGCTGGGGGCGGGGGGTGGATTTGTCATGCAGTGATAACCCTGGTGGCAAATAGATAAATAAATGGGGCTACAGTAGCCTAGCAGGTGGCACAGTGAATTAAGCATTGGACCCTCAAGCATGAAGTCCCAAGATTAGTCCTCATCACCACACGTGCCTGTGATGCTGTCTCTTCCCTCTCTCTCGCATAAATAAATACTCCTTTAAGTAAATTAATAGGAGTGTAGATAAGCACTTAGACACTGACAGCCCTGAGTTGTTTAAACATAAAACTTACGTCACTGTTCCATGCAAAGTAAAGAATTCAGGCTGCTGCTACAGTTGATTGTCTAAGAGGGTTGAAGCAAAATGTCTGACAGTAAGACATGAACACTGAGGGAAATGATTGCTGTTAGGGTAGTTTTCAAAATAGACTGTTTGGTTTAACATAAAATGCATAACTTCAGGGCCAGGCAGTGACACACCTGGAAAAGTGCATACATTACAGTGCACAAGAACCAGGGTCCCCACCTGCAGGGGGAAAGCTTCCTGAGTGGTGAAGCAGGGCTGCAGGTGTCTCTCACTTTCCCTGTATATACCCCCTGCCCTCTTAATTTCTCCCTATCTAATAATAAATAAATAAATAAATTTTTTTACGTATATAAAAATCATAACTTCACATCAGTATTTGCACTGATGTGTTAAACCAGTAGGGAAAACATTAGCTGGTTGCTTTATATAAACTCTTCAGCCAATCACAGTTTCTCTGGTTGGTGGGCCCTATGTGCTGACTGTAGGGGCCAGGTTGACCACTCGTTGCCATGTACAAGGAAGCCCCATGAGCAGTGAAGCAGGTCTGCAGGTGTCTCTCTGTCTCTTTCCCTCTGATTCTCCCCTCTCAGTTTCTCTCTGCCCTATCAAAATATTAATAAAAATAATAAACATGTTTTTAGATTAGCCTGCAGTGTTCAACGAATGATTTTTATATAATTTATTTACCGGTGAGAGAATGAACCAGAGCATCAGTTTGGCATATGCATACCAGGAATCAGTGGACCTGCAGTTCTTTTCTTGTATAATTACAGTAGCATGCATATAGTCAATAACTAAAATCTAATCAAGTTATTAAGAAATGGGTTTACCGGGGGCTGGGCGGTGGCACACCTGGTTAAGTGCACATAGTACTATGCAGAAGGACCTCGCCCCTCTCCCCTACTTCTCAAGCAGTAAAGCAGGTCTGCAGGTGTCTATCTTTCCCTCCCTCTTTATCTACCCCTCCCCTCTCAATTTCTGTCTGTCCTTTTGAATACTATAGAAGATTTAAAAGGTGGGGCGGGGGGGGGGGGTTGGTTCACCAAATGTAATGGAAAAGAATTCTTTTGTTCAACTAAGGTAGACAATAATAGTCTTACTTTATCTTAGTTTTTAGTTTCACTTATATGGCAGATTAAATTCATATGACCCATTAGTTAAAACTGTTTGGCCTTGTGTTCCGGGAGGTGGCACAATGGATAAAGCACTGGATTCTCAAGCATGAGGTCCCAAGTTCAGTCCCCAGCAGCACATGTACCAGAGTGATGTCTGGTTCTTTCTCTCTCCTCCTATCTTTCTCATTAATAAATAAATAAATAAAATTAAAAAAAAAAACTGTTTGGCCTTATGAATTAGAGATCATAATATATTCGTGCCCTTTTTTTCCCCTTTTTTTTTTTTGCCTCTAGGGTTATCACTGGGGCTCAGTGCCAGCACTATGAATCCACTGCTCCTGGAGGCCATTTTTCCCATTTTGTTGCCCTTGTTGTGGTTGTTAGTATTGTTATAGCTGTTGTTACTGTTGGATAGGGCAAAGAGGAGTCGAGAGAGGAGGGGAAGACAGAGGAGGAAAGAAAGACAGACACCTGCAGACCTGCTTCACTGCCTGTGAAGTGACCCCCCTGCAGGTGGGGAGCCGGGGACTCGAACCAGGATCCTTAAGGCGGTCCTTGCGCTTTGCACCGTGTGCACTTGACCTGCTGCGCCCAATGTTTGTGCCCAGCCCCCAATGTTTGTGCCTTTTCACAGGAGACCAGAGTAATGCTTATTTAGCTCTGGCGTTACACAGTCCCGGCGATTGGCCCTGGCACCCCTCAGTTGCTAATCTGTATGTTATTACCTTGTAATTCAAACATACTAATTATCCTCATCATTCCCTCTCCAAATAAAAATATTTGTTGTAGGGGCCAGGCTGTGGCGCACCTGGTTGAGCGCACACATTACAGTGCACAAGGACCCGGGTTCAAGCCCCTGGTCCCCACCTGCAGGGGGAAAGCTTCCTGAGTGGTGAAGCAGGGCTGCAGGTGTCTCTCTGTCTCCCCCCCTTTCCATCTCCCCTTCCCCTCTCAATTTCTGGCAGTCTCTATCCAAAAAATAAATAAAAAAAAAATATTTATTGTTCATGATATTCAATTACAATGCATAATAGCCTGTTGAAAGCAACCAAAATGTTCAACAGTGAATAAATGATGTAGACAGATTTTTGAGGGAGGTTCTTTTTTAAAAGAGCATTTGTTATATGTGATTAATAGTGGTTTACAGAGCTATAAGATTTCAGGGACTATTTCCACACCACACCCTTTGTGGAACTGAAGTTTTGGGCTTTGGGCCTGGTACACTGTTCCTGGACCAACTGGGTTTCTTTCGTCCTTTTTACTTCAGGTGGGTTGGGGAAGAGGCATCACAGCACTGCTCCGCCATTGACAGAGCTTCCCCCAGCGCCGTGGTGTTCCCATCTGGCGCCAGGGCTCAGACCCAGCAATTTGCACATAGTAAAATGCATCCCTACTGGGTGAGCTATCTCCCAGACCCATAATGTGTGTGAGAGAACACGAGGGAGCAAAGAGAATTTTATGCCTAGACTTTCTGAAGATGTCTAACGAACATGCAAAAGAAAAGTAGTTATGAAGTATGACTTTCTGTTTTCTCAGCTCCCTCTACTGTTGTATTATGTAATGCAAAGGCACGTTCAATGTTGTCAGTAATGTATCAGGTCTAAGTCAAAATTTTCACAGAAATGTATGTAGTTCCTCAATAGTTTTACCCTTTCCTTTAGAACATTGTCAGGATCTGAGTTAACTGAGGTGTGTGTTTTGTTTTAACAGGTACTGGTCAGTGGCCTAGACCTGCAGGGCAGGCTCCTTCATCTCCTAGCTATGAAAACTCACTCCACTCCCTGGTAAGAGCTTCTGTAGAAACAGACAAGTCACCCTTATCTGATAGTTTGGAATTCCTAGGGGGCTTGGGGTGGTAGCCCCCGCCCCAGTAAATCTTGCATAACAATGCTAAAACAGGATAGCATTACACATGAATTCTTTTGCTAACAAATGGCCTGATTTAGTTGAACAATATAAGACACATTGGGTGTGCCTCTTGCCATCTGTTCTTTGAGACATCAAACTTCTGGTCCCAGAACAGCTGGCATTGAGATAGGATTGGGAGATTTTTGTTTCACTGACAGAGCTAGGGCTTAATATTTCTTTACTTTTCATTTCTGTGTATAAAAGGAAATAAAATAAAGACAAGAAAATGACTGCAACAAAAAGTTATATTTTACTTTCTTACATGCTGATACTGTACATAGTTTACTGTGTTCCCATTAAAACTTAAGACAGAATATAAATGTTTGTCATGTTATTTTCCTATAACAACCAGTGTGTTGTGCAAATTATAAAAGTAAACACGGTTTTTAACAAAGAAAGTAGAATACAGAAGCCTGTCTAGGTGTAAGGAGCTTGTGGTAGAATGTTTTAACGGCTGTTGTTTTCCATGCTCACCACAGAATGACGAAGTACTATAAAAATAAACTAAGGGTGTCTTGGTGGAACGCTAGGTTATGCTGTCATTCAGTAGTTCCAGAATGCAGATAGAAGAGTTCTTTTTCTGTGACTAACTTGACATTTAAATTAAAGTTTTCTTCTCACATTTTTCAAGCAAATATTAGCAGTGTTTGCTATTTAGACGCTAACCATATAACTTCACTGTTAAAATCCAGCCTCCTCAAACTTGAATGCAAATAGATCTTGCTGGTCTCGGCGTTAACTTCACTAACATGTTATGCTGACGTGCATATCAGCTATTCCCTCATCTCTTTTGGAGTTAAATCTTAACCTGTGCTTTGCCTCCTGTTCTGTCTTGACTTTGCCAGAAAAATCGAGTTGAGCAGCAACTTCACGAGCATTTGCAAGATGCAATGTCCTTCTTAAAGGATGTCTGTGAGGTACTATTTCTCTTAGATGGTGCCTTTTTTGTGTTTCAATCAAATATATTTTCTATTATTCCTTTAAAATCTTTAAGCATGTATAGACTGCAAAGTCTTTTAAAATCAAACGATGATCATTTCAATTTTTGTAGTATTGTTTAAGAATAGACTTCTGTTCACTTTTGTTGAGAATGATTCTTTTTTATAAGTGCTTGCTGGCATGTGCTTTATTTTAAAACTCTAATATGTTTGTGTACAAAGTATGGGTGTACCTGCAGTCAAATAATGTCCTCTCAGTTTGGTGAAAGAGCGTGTTCGGGTGTACTCAGAATTTGATAGATGTTACTGTCACCTAAAGCAAAATTCTAAGTGAAATGTGATGGATTTGAGGACTCTCTCCCAAATTACCATCATTTTCAAAGATCAGTATTAAGCTACAAGTTATCTTTGTTACCAGCTACAACTGAATATCAGATACAGTAAAAAGCCTTCACCTTTGGTAGAAACTGAAATGATGTCATGCTAGATTGGGAAATTGATTATATGAAACAGTGATTGTTTCTGAAGCTTTGTTGATTTCTCTCTCTCCCTCTCCCTCTCTCTCTCTATATATATATACACATCTCCTCTTTGTTGATTTGTAGTTCATGTAGTTGCTCTTGAAACTATAATGCATTTGCCTTGCTGCCTGGTATATATTTCAAAATAGGCAGTATGTCAGTTTGAGTGTTTTCACTGTCGCCAGCAGTAACTGCCATGCCTTCTTTCAACCCTTGCAGCAGTCTCGAATGGAGGACCGTTTAGACAGACTGGATGATGCTATCCATGTGCTGCGGAACCATGCTGTGGGACCTTCCACCAGTTTGCCTGCTGGTCACAGTGATATACACAGTTTGTTGGGACCATCCCATAATGCACCTATTGGAAGTCTCAATTCAAACTATGGTGGATCAAGCCTTGTTACAAGCAGTCGGTCTGCTCCAATGGTAAAATGATACTCATCTTTTTTATAATAACCTTAACACCTATTAGCTTGAATGTTATTATGTTTTGTTTTTTAATCATCTTTATTTATTGGATAGAGACAGCCACAAATTGAGAGGGGAGAGGGAGGGAGAGAGACAATTGCAGACTGCTTCACCACTCACAAAGCTTTCCCCTTGCAAGTAGGGACTGGGGGCTTGAACCCAGGTCTTTGTGCGCCACCACCCAGTTTGAATTGTTTTTATGAACCATTTCAGGAAGGAGAGTCCCTGTTCTTCAAAAGGAAAGAGTGGCTTTTATTTCCAACTTCACTCTCGCTTTATTGAGGAAATGTTGACTTGCAGGATTGTTACCTCAGGGATGCAACTTCACATTTCTTCCAGATGGTTGTCAGTACATCTCATCCTCCAAAAAGACTCTTTTTTTAAGGTTTTTTTTAATATTTATTTATGTATTCCCTTTTCTTGCCCTTGTTGCTTTATTGTAGTTATTATTGTTGTTATTGATGTCGTTGTTGTTGGACAGGACAGAGAGAAATGGAGAGAGGAGGGGAAGACAGAGAGGGGGAGAGAAAGATAGACACCTGCAGACCTGCTTCACCGCCTGGGAAGCGACTCCTCTGCAGGTGGGGAGCCGGGGGCTCGAACCGGGATCCTTATGCTGGTCCTTGCGCTTAAGACTCTCTTTTTAAAAAATTTTCCTGGGGCCAGGTGGTGGCGCACCTGGTTGAGCGCACATGTTACAGTGCGCAAGAACCGAGGTTCAAGCCCCTGGTCCCCCCCTGCAGGGGGGAAGCTTTGTGAGTGGTGAAACAGGGCTGCAGGGGTCTCTCTGTCTCTCTCCCTCTCTGTCCCCCCCCTCCTTGGTTTCTGGCTGTTTCTATCCAATAAATAAATAAAGATAATAATTTTTTTTTTTAAATATTCCTACTACCTAGGATGATCTCACTCATGTACGGCATATGAAAAAAGCAAGCAAGGGATCAGACAGATCTCTCTTCCTCAGTCTCTGTCTGAAGAAGTGGGTCTGAAGTGGTGAAATGCCAGTGACAAACAAACAAACAAACAAACTAGTAACACCCTGCTGTAATATGCGCACAAAGCAGAAACTTTCTACAGAAAGCATTGCAGCTTAAACATGGCTGGCTTTTTTCCAGAACTTTTTTTTCTTTTTTGCTTTGCAATTGTGTAGATAGTATGAACAGCAAAAGTGGTAAAGCAAGACTGAGTTTCAAGGATTGAGGTTTAGAAAAACTTTAATTTGGAATTAGCCTTCAAAACAGCATAAGGACTATCGGAACTGTTCATATATTCATATTTAAATTCTGTTCCCAAATAACTTAAGAATCAGAATATAACATAATTCAGTCCATGAAACGTGGTAACTACAGAGCAGCAGAGCACCTGGTAAAGTACACACGTCAGCCTGTGCCAGAACCAGGTTCAAGGCCCTGGTCTGCACATGCTGGAGGGAAGCTTCATGAGCTGTGAAGCAGCGCTGCAGGTGTCTGTCTTTTGCTTTGCCTCTCTGTCTCCCTCACCCCTCTTAATTTCTCTCTCTGTCCAAAATAAATTTTTTTTTTTTCTTGCGTTTGTCACTGGGGCTCAGGGCCAGAACCATGACTCCACTGCTCCTGGAGGATCCCCCTCCCCCCCCCTTTTGTTGCCCTTTTTTTTTTAATCATTGTTGTGGTCATTATTGTTTTTTATTGTTGGGTAGGACAGAGAGAAATGGAGAGAGAAGGGGAGACAGGGAGAGAGAAAGACACCTGCAGACCTGATTCACCACTTATGAAGCCACCCCCCACAGGTGGGAAGCCCGGGGCTCGAACCAGTATCCTTAACGGCAGTCCTTGTACTTCACGCCATGTGCACTTAACCCACTGTGCTACTGCCCAGCTCCCTGATTAAATTAAATTTTTAAAAAGTATATATGGTGACTCTCTAGAAGGCAAAAAAATTATTTTTTAAGTCTTTTTTAAAATATTTATTTTCTCTTTTGTTGCCCTTGTTTTTTTATTGTTGTTGTCGTTGTTGGATAGACCAGAGAGAAACGGAGAGAGGAGGGGAAGACAGAGAGGGGGAGAGAAAGACAGACACCTGCAGACCTGCTTCACCGCCTGGGAAGCGACTCCCCTGCAGGTGGGGAGCCGGGGGCTCGAACCGGGATCCTTGCTCTGGTCCTTGAGCTTTGCACCACCTGCGCTTAACCTGCTGCGCTACCGCCCGACTCCCAAAAAAGTAGAATTCTATAGCCATGTATATCAAAAATTCTAATTGTCTTGCATTTTTAAATCTAAATTATCTCTTAAAAGAATGAAGCTTTTTGAACCTGCTACTTAACCAGTTCCATGTGTTTCCATCTATATGGCATGCATGCTGTGAAATATTATTCTTTAAAACAGACTTACAGCTATGAGCCACGTGATCAAGGCTCAAACTCACCTGTCATCAGAATAATCAGGAGCCCCAAGTGCTGATGGCTGTTCTGTAAAATAGGATTGGTTCCAGATTTTCACGTTCACATGTCAGTCAGTCATTTATATTCATTTTGGAGCTGCTGAAATAAACATCAAACAGAGCTGTCCTGTTTCCTGAAAGTAGTGCTCTCGGAGGCATGGGCGACGCTAGAGGCCAGCATATTTAACAACCAATTTTGTTTTGCTTTGTTTTTCTTTTAATGTCAGAACATCTTGAAATTCAAACTGCTTTTGAATTAGTGTGTTTTGTTTATAGACTAAAAATGTGAGAGCAGTTAGAAATTTTTTAATTCATAGAAATACAAAGGAATAGTGTCAAATATTTGTGATAGATGTTTTTTCATGATATAACTTTTGTTGCAAGTAAATGTAGAATATCAGATTTATTATTTTGTTGATGAACTTATCCTTGAAAATCCGCATGCCCCCGGGTTTGCCTCACATGTAGCATTTGCAGTTCTTAAATTTTTATTTTTCGGGCAGGGGTAGATAGCATAATGGTTATGCAGACAGACTCCCATGCCTAAGGCTCTAAAGTCCCAGGTTCAATCTCCTGCACCACCATAAACCAGAGCTGAGCAGTGCTCTGGTGTAAATAATAATAATAATAATAATAAATAATTATCTTTCTTTCGTTTATATTTTTTATTGGGGGGATTAGTGGTTTACAGTCAGTACAATTATTAATACATGGGTAAAGTTCCTCAGTTTTCTACAAAACACTCTCAGCCTAGCCTAAAAGGACCTGAAAGAGCCCCCCTTCTCCCCAGAGCACTCTGCTTTAGAGCAGTACATCAAACCCAGTCCGAGCTCCACATTGTGTTTCCTCTTTCTGTTCTTATTTCTCAACTTGTGAGCATCATGAGATCATGCCATATACTATAGTTCTTATTCTTCACCTTTCAATCTTTTAACATATTTTTAAGACTTCATTTGATCAAGTCTTTTTATTAGTGACTCAATACTGCTATATAAAGTTCTGAGATAACAGGCATAATCCCACACCTTTCCCACCACCAGAGTTCTGTGTCCCCATTCCCTCTATTGGAAATTGTAGTTGTTCTCCAAAGGTCACAGATTTGGGTTGACTAATTATATATAATATCTGTTATTATTTTAACCATTCATTGGCATATTGGGGAGACAGCATAATGGTTATGCAAAAGACTTTCTCTTTTTAATTTTTTACTATTTTTTTAAATTTATAAAATGGAAACATTGACAAGACCATAGGATAAGAGGGGTACATTTCCACACATTGCCCACCCCCAGATCTCCATATCCCATGCCCTCCCCTGATAGCTTTCCTATTCTTTATCCCTCTGGGAGTATGGACCCAGGATCATTGTGGGGTGCAGAAAGTGGAAGGTCTGGCTTCTGTAACTGCTTCCCCGCTGAACATGGGCATTGGCAGGTGGATCCATACTCCCGGCCTGCCTCTCTCTTTCCCTAGTGGGGCGGGGCTCTGGGGAGGCAGGGCTCCAAGACACATGGTGGGGTTCTCTGCCCAAGGAAGTCGGGTTGGCATCATGGTAGCATCTGGAACCTGGTGGCTAAAAAAGAATTAAGATATAATGCAGAACAAATTGTTGACTAATCGTGAACCTAAAGGCATGAATATTGCAGATGAAGATTTGGGGTCTCCGTTTTGGAAAAAGCTAGTGGGTCTGTTTTCGGTATATTCCAGAAGGCCCATGACTTCACTAGTTTTTGCCCGAGCCTGACAGCTAATATGCAGGTGGACACAGGTTATTGTCTGGGGAGATGGTGTCATAGTTGGAAAAAGGACTAGAAAGCTGGATCAGGGAAGAGAGTAGCTCCCTAATATGGGGAAAGTATATAAATATTGCTGACTGTAAACCCCACTGGTTTGATCTGGGGCCCATACTCAGCACAGGAGCCTGTGTGACCTCTGCATCCCTGTAGGTCTGAGCTCACATTCTGTGGTCACAGCTAGGCACATTCCAGGCTGCACTAATTTCAGGACCCATCTTCCTTGGGTAGTAGTTACAGAATGTTGTCCAAACCTCCCTTTGGAGAATGGAACAGTCCCTACCATTGTTAATCTACATTGAGGGTCCAAAAAAGGGGTCCATTATGTTGTTCCTGATGGAGATGACCGGTGACAGTGGTGAGAGGGATCTGTTAGAAGTCTAGGCCCATCATGTCTGTGTCCTGTGTCCCTGACTAGGGCCCCAGGAGATGGCGTGGCCTGGTAGTGACTAGAGAGTCATCGTTGAAGTGTGCCGGTCTCTTGCCCTTATTCAGCTGCAAAAGACTATATATATATATATAACTTATTCCCTTTTGTTGCCCTTGTTATATTGTTGTAGTTATCGTTGTTGTTATTGATGTTGTCATTGATAGATAGGACAGAGAGAAATGGAGAGGGGGAGAGAAAGACAGACACCTGCAGACCTGCTTCACCGCCTGTGAAGCGACTCCTCTGCAGGTGGGGAGCCGGGGCTCGAACCGGGATCCTTAAACCGGTCTTTGCGCTTTGCACCACCTGCGTTCAACCCGCTGCGCTACCACCCGACTCGCAGCAAAAGACTTTCATGCCTGAGGCTCTGAGGTTCAACCGCCTGCGCCACCATAAACCAGAGCTGAGCAGTATTCTAGTCTCTGTGTGTGTGTATGTTTCTTTATCTCTCTCATTAAAAGAAAGGAAACATTTAAAATTTTTGGTTCGTGTTAACCTTTTTTAATTTATTGGACAGAGACAGCCAGAAATTGAGAGGGGAAGGGAAGAGAGGCAGACAGATACCTGTAGCACTACTTCACCACTCATGAAGCTTTTTTCAAGACAAGGGGCTTGAACCCAGGTTCTCTTGCATGGTGAGGTGTGCTCTCTACCAGGTGAACCACTATCTGGTGACCTTTTCCTGACCTCTATAATAGTTTCTCTTTATTCACTTAATGCAAATATGTGACTTACACGCTAGTAGACATATCAGGACAGAGCATTAAAGTTTCTGAACACAGAGCAGGGTTTGCATCTGAGAGGTGGTGCAGTGGACAGAACACTAAAACCTGAAAAAGCAGGACTTGTAGAAACACTGAAATGTTAGCATCAGACTTCAGTTTTTCTCATGTATTTATTGACAATGAACTCTTGGAATAAACTGCTGACAGGAATAACGACTGGCATTATGTGGAAAAGTGAAACAGAGTAACTCCTATAATGAGGTCCCCAGCAGTGTCAAGTCACTGTGCACCACATCTGCTTATGACCTTATATCTGAAATGCCAAAAGCCAGTGTCCCTGGAGAGCTCAGCTCATTATAGAGCCAGGAAATAGCTCACCCACAGGAATACGCACCTTACTATGAGCAGGGACCCGGGTTTGAGTCCCTGGCCACTACATGGGAGCAGCATCAGGAGTGCTGGCTCAGTGCAATGGTGTGGCCTCTCTCTCTCTCTCTCTCTCTCTCTCTCTCTCTCTCTCTCCCCCTCTATGTTTCTCAGTCTTTAAACAAAAGAACCTGCCGGGAACAATAGAGTCGTGCCGATGCCAGGCTGCAGCTAAAACTCTGGCAGGAAGGAACGTCAAACTTAGTTATTCCTCAGATGGATTCAGCTCAGGTCAGATGAAGATTTGTTTTCTATTAGCAGAAACCGTGACAATTTTTAAATTACTTTTTTTGTGACACAGGATAAAATTCCATCTATGAAGTCTTTTGATTTATTATACACATCTTGAGATATTTTAATCCAGATCTTTTCTTAATTTCTTTTTTTGGGGGGGGTGGTTTCTGCGTGTTTTTGTTTGTTTGTTTGCTTTTGTTGTTATTTAAGCTGTCCTTGGAGATGTGTGCCACTCTTACATAAAAGCAGGATAAATAATGTAAAATTCTCAGATTTACATAACTTTAAGAATAAAAATTCTGGAGACAGGCTGTGGCATACCTGGTTAAATATACATGTTAGCACGCTCAAGGACCTTAGTTCGAGCCCCCACTCCCCCCCACCTGCGGGGTGGGAGGGGGAACCTTTCGCTAGTGGTGAACCAGGTCTGCAGGTGTCGCTGTCTTTCTCCCTATCTCCCCTTCTCAGTTGCTCTCTGTCCCTAGTCAATCAAAAAAAAAAAAAAAAATAGGGGAAAAAGAAAGGAAGAATTGGCTGCTGGGAGCAGTGGCTTCATAGTGCCAGTACTGAGCCCCATCAATGACCTTGGTAGCAATAAAATAAATAAATAAATACAAAGAAGGAGAAAGAGACGAGAAATGACCATTAGGAGTGGTGGACTTACTGTGCAGGCACAGAGCACCCAACAGTAACCTTCATGGCAATAGCTAAATAAATAAATCCTAAAGCATTTAGAGAAAATAAGAGACTACGTTTAGGTTGTTAAATTGGAAATGGCAAGTGTGGTAATACTGTGCTTGAAGCTAATGCTTTTGTAACTTTCAAGATAAGCTTAAGCTCATTTTACCTTCTGTTTGGTCAGTTATTAGAACGAGCTTTATTTTACTACTTTCTTTTTTTAAGACAGAAGGAAAACAAAGAGAGTGAAAGAGACCACAGCACTTCATTGTGGTAGAGGGTGACCTGAGGCCTGGGTCACACACATAACAAACAGCCTGCTATCCACGTGAGCTATTTTGCTGTCTTCAAGCTTTTTAAGTATATTATAATGCTGCTAATGGATTTTGCTACCATCTTTAAGTTCAAAACTGCTCTAGATATTAATTTTTTTTTGTTAGCCATATGAATTATATAGGCTTCAAGTATAAAAGCTTTCTCCAGGTCAAATATATCCAGTACTTAGAAATCTGTCTGTCCCCAGTCTGTAGATTAATACTGCTTAAATCATCGGTTCAGTGAACAGTAAAATGGAACATTACTAGCATAAAGTCCTGAATCAGAGAGGAATTCATACAGAATATTTTTTCAGTCTTTTCCTTAATTTACAAGACCTCTCACTCATCAGCTAGGTTTTACATTTTTCATCTGATGCACTTCCACAAGTGTAAGACCATACAGAATTTTCAACATTCCAAATCCGGGAAGATGGTAACATGATGGGGTGAGCCGAGCCTTTCATCCTAAAATAAAGCTCTTCTTAATCATAGAGATTCAGACTATAGCAAGTTAGGGTTTGCTTGGCCTTGACCCTCCTCCCCACCAAGCTGACTGTCAGCTGTATGCTAACTAGGTGAACAATTAAACTGGGTCCTATCTGGCAGGCCCCACAGGCTCTGAGCTCAGACAAAGAACTGTTTATACACCTGTTGTGTGTGTGGACAGAGCCATTTGAATGGGTAGCTGCAGATTAAAGGAAGGATGTGGGGGTTGGGGTGACCAGAGGTTAAAGAGAACTATAAAAACTGTGAAAGTCAAATTCTCCAGAAAATTGTATGAGGGCCATTTGCAAGGGGAATCAGGTTACAAAGAAAAAGTTCCTGGTAACTTCATTAGCATTAAAAACTCCAGACTTAAAGGGTTTGTTTTTCCCTTGTCTGAGGCCATTCTTTTTCTAAAGCTTTAGTTTTGTTTTTGTTTGGTTGGTTGGTAGGTTTTTTGTTGTTTTTTTCATCAATAGCTAATGGTGTAGGTTGATGTGAGAAAATACTTGTTATATTCCATTAGAACAAATATACTTACTGACATTTATTTCCCAAAACAAATTGCACAGCCTTTCGATTTTCCTTTCAGGGAAAGGAAAAAAATTCCAAAGGTTGATTGCTTAAAATGATCCTTAGTCTGTCAAGCCTTTAACCAGAAAAGCAGTTATAGAACATTTTTATCGGTTGAGATTCAGAAAATGGAACAGTTGTATTGAGAAAATTACAAATACAAGCTCAGTTACTGCCTAATATCGTAACGGCCGCATGATCAGTTTCATGTGTGTAATACGCGTAATTGTTTTCCTGTCCTCACCCCCCAGCACTGCTCAGCTCTGACTGACTGTGATATGGGCATGGAGCCTGGGACCTTGAAGACTCAGGCATGAAAATCTTTTCTAACTATTGTGCTATATTCCTAGCCTCCTTTTAATTTTTAAGGTGTCTAAGATTTTAAATGTCAAGGTACCTTTATTTCCTATTAAATTATATGGTATAATAGATCAGAATACAAGTGCATGTTATCGAGATCATAAAAAGTTTTGTTTTAGATCCACATTATTGTGAACACGGCAGCCTCAGCTTTCCCTTTGCTACGTTAACCAGTCAGAGTTGTACTAGAGGAATTGATCTGATAGGCCTGGGCTTCTGAGGGCCCAAGCAATTTGCAGCTCTCTGACATCATGTCATGTCTACTTTAACAGTGATATTTTTGAACTGGCCTTCTCCTTAGATCTCTGAGTTGTTCACATCTAGCAAAAAAGCACCCTGCCTGTGTGTGAAAGAATAACCGTAATCCAGACGCTCTGGAGGCAGGGGCATCACAAAACCTGCATCTTCCTTGAGTCGACGTTTCACGACGTAGTGCTTTTTACTAGTTCTTCAGAGGTTCCTTAAGGTTTCGTATGTGTGTTGTCTTGTTTTGGTGGATGGCTGTGTTTGGTGAGTGAGGAAGGATAGAAAGACACAGACGAGGGGCCAAGTGGTCGTGCACTTGGTTAAGCACACACATTGCAGTGTGCAAGGGCCCAAGTTCAAGCCCCTGGTCCCCACCTGTAGGGAAAAAGCTTCATGGGTGGTGAACAGGTCTGCAGGTGTCTCTCTGTCTCTTTCCCTGTCTCTGTCCCCTCTCCCCCCTCAATTTTTCTCTGGCTTTATCCAATTTAAAGAAAAAGAAAGGAAAGGAAGAAGGGAAGAAAAGACAGACAGACAAGATTTCATAGTAAAAAGGGAATAGAAGTCAGCTTTTTAAAAAAGTAATATTTATTCCCTTTCGTTGCCCTTGTTCTTTTATTGTTGCTATTGTTGTTGTTATTGATGTCGTTGTTGTTGGATAGGGCAGAGAGAAATGGAGAGAGGAGGAAAGACCTGCTTCACCGCCTGTGAAGTGACCTCCCTGCAGGTGGAGAGCCAGGGGCTCGAACCGGGATCCTTATGCGGGAGAAGTCAGCTTTGAAGGGGCAGGAAGTGCACACATGTTACACAAGGACCCAGTTTCAAGCCCCTGTCCCCCACCTGCAAAGGGGGAAGTTTGAGAAGTGGTAAACTAAGTCTGCAGATGTCTTTCTCCTTCCCTGTCTCCCCCGGCCCTCTCAATTTCTCTCTGTCCTATCAAATAAAAAGGAAGCGGGCACGGGGGCACCAGGAGTGGCAGATGCAGGCTCCGAGCCCCAGCAATAACCTTAGTGGCAATAAAAATCTTTTAAATCTGTTTTAAGTTTATGTGAGCCCTTTCCAGCTCTAATACCATGCATGGTGAAATCCTGTGGGAAAGAAAAATGTGGCATATGGTCAAGGAGATGATTCAGTGGGTTAGGATAGCAGCTTAACATGTTTGAGGCCCCGGAGGGCCCCAGGTTCAATCCCCAATACCACCGTAAGCCAAAGCTGAGAGGTACTCTAATATATACCATTCTCCCTTTTTTTTTTTTTCTTTCTCTCTGTCATAAAGATAATCTTAACTAAATCTTTACTAAAGAAAGAAACAGTCTATAGTCGGTGCTTGACCTGTCAAGTGCTACAAACTAGTCTTCAGTAATGACTAATCTTTAGATAATTGTATGGATTGTTGTGGAATTCGTCAATTAATTATCAGTTGTTAATACGTCAGAGTGCTTTGCGAAGCAAGTCTGCTGCTGTCCGTTGGATCCCGAGCACACAGAGTACACACGCGCTATGGTTATTCCCTCTCCCTCCCTCTCCTTCCCCCCCCCCAGATGAAACTATATCATAGACAGTAAATAAAATTAATCTTTTAATATTTCAAAGAGTAAAGATACAGGACAACAGACATTTCTTAAAATGTGTGCTGAAAACCTAATAATCTTCTAATCAGATCCACTATTAATGGCCTACATTGCCTAAAACTTTGCTAGTCTAGTCAAAGGATTTATTGAAAACCAGCACCTCCCTCATTGTCTAACTCTAAGCAATCAACGATTTAATCTTAATCTTCTAGTCAACGTGTCTGTTGTTATTCTGTTATAAAGCTTCATTTGCAACCATTTTTTTCTCAAGATACCACAATAGCTTAGTGTCTGTGTGCCTTACTCTCCCATTTCAGTTTAGTTTGATTAAAACTGAAAATAAAAATATGTGACTTTTTTACTGCCTGGCAGTGCATACTTTAAAGTTACTTTGCTTTCTAATGCTTTTGCAGCTCTTAATTTTTTTTCTTTATTGGGGGGAGGGGATTAATGATTTACAGTCGATAGTCAAATACAGTAGTTTGTACATGTGTAATATTTCTCAGTTTTCCACATAACAATTCAACCCCCTCTAAGTTCTCCTCTGCCTTCACAGTCCAGGGCCCAACACTCCTCCCTCCACCCAGAGTCTTTTACTTTGGTTCAATACACCACCTTAAAAATTTTAAGGGAGGCAGAGGAAGAGGGAAAAAAAAAAAGGCACTTTGATATGGTAAAATATAAATACATGCTACAACTTGAAATGTAAGGTTTTCTTTTTGCAAATGTGCACATACCCAGTGTGTTTACATTCTGTAGGGACTGATCTTTTAGATTGAATGAAATAAGTTTACTAACAGAACACATGCATGTGTTGCGAAAATCATGATGCATTTTTGCGTAGGAAAGTACTTCACGACTTTTCCACTGACACACTCTAGATTGCTCTATACCGGCTCATTTGGTTTTCTCAGTGATCCTTTGTGGAATACAAACTTTGAAAAACTAGGAGTCCTTTTATTAATATTTTTACTCAGAAGTACTACTAGTATAAAATATTTTTAAATTCTCACCCCTCAAAAAAGTTGTTAAGTCATAAGTGATACTGATTTTACCTGTAAACACAATAAAAATAATTTAAATTTATTGCCTCTGAACTAATTGGGATACTTTTTTAAAAACTTTAGGTCGGATCTCATCGAGAAGATACAGTCAATCTCAATGGCAATCACTCAGTCCTGTCCAGTACAGTTACTGCTTCCAGCACAGACCTGAGCCATAAAACACAAGAAAATTACAGAGGTAACTATCCTGGTCGACATTCGGAAGTAAACTGATATCATGTGGAACTCTTTGTCACCAGCGTACTGACACCTGTGAGGGAGGAGTCACCTGAGGCCGGGGCGTTCTAAGTAGTGGTGCCACTGCCTGAGGACAGAGGACGCTATTGAGGCTTCAGTCAGCCCTTTGCCAAGGACACTTATTTATACTGATGGGAACCACATGCAAGCTGTTGTTTCTCATTGACTGGTCATCTTCTTAACTGCTTCTGTCACCTGTTCTTAGTAACTTCTTCATCATGATCTCTGCAAGTCAGTAAAAGTGTTATTTCTGACGCAGCAGTGCTCCAACAGCATGAGCTCGGCCAGTAGTGTTATACCCTAACCTCCACCTCCTCCCCCTCCTCCTCCTCCTCCTCCTCCTCCTCCCCCTCCTCCTCCTCCTCCTTCCTCCTCCTCCTCCTCCTCCTCCTCGTTCTCCTCCTCTTCCTCCTCCTCCACCTCCTCCTCCTCCACCTCCTCCTCCCCCTCCTCCTCCTCCTCCACCTCCTCCTCCTCCCCCTCCTCCACCTCCTCCTCCTCCCCTCCTCCTCCTCCTCCTCCACCTCCTCCTCCTCCCCTCCTCCTCCTCCCCCTCCTCCTCCTCCCCTCCTCCACCTCCTCCCCCTCCTCCTCCTCCTCCTCCTCCTCCTCCTCCCCCTCCTCCTCCTCCTCCTCCCCCTCCTCCTCCTCCTCCTCCACCTCCTCCTCCCCCTCCTCCTCCTCCTCCTCCTCCCCCTCCTCCTCCCCTCCTCCTCCTCCCCCTCCTCCTCCTCCCCCTCCTCCTCCTCCCCCTCCTCCTCCTTCTCCTCTCCTCCTCCTCCTCCTCCCCCTCCTCCTCCTCCTCCTCCTCCTCGTTCTCCTCCTCCTCCTCCTCCTCCTCCTCGTTCTCCTCCTCCTCCCCCTCCCCCTCCTCCCTCCTCCTCCTCCCTTCCTCTTCTTCCTCCTTCCTTCTTCTTCCTTCTCCTTCTCCTTCTCCTTCTCCTTCTCCTTCTCCTTCTGTTTGCCCTTCTTCCGTAGCCAGTCAACAGGTCAGGGTGAAAGCTGTCAGGAGCTGCTTGTTGCTGGCTTTGAAAGGGACTGGGATCCATGTGGATTCAGCCGACCAGGAAGGGTCGTCAGTCTCCCCAGTGCATGGGTCCTCACGGGATGCACCACGGGAAGGTCGATCCAGTGCATCCCTTGGCCAGTAGTGTTATACCCTAACATTGACGTGGCGGGAAAGATGGGCTCTTTGCCAGCTGTGCAAACTTGCATGCCCCTCACAGATATGTGTTAGGTTGGGGGGCTTTTCACTTCCCTCCCACATCCCAAAGATGCTGGATGGATGTCCTGTCCAGGGCCGGTCCTCTCTGTATGCCATGAGCTACGAGAACAGCCTCCAGTCATTCAAGACATGGAACTGGAGCGAGCAGGTTGGGAAACGAGAGCAGGAATGAGTACACAAAAACAATGCTTGGATGTCAGAAACATTTTGATACTCGGCTTGCAAGTTTGTTGATGTTTACCTGACCGGAAATACACCTTAGGAACTTAAGTAGCTTATGGAAAAATTGGTCTGATTATATGTCATGCTGTTTAAAGTGGCAGTTTCCAAGAACTTTTTAGACAACATCAAGTGAGGACTTAATATTTCTTGAGAACTCTGAATAATAGTAGATGTTGTTTAGGAAATTATAGTTTAGTCAGAAATTAAAGGCTATTGTAAATAAATAAAAACATGTAAATAAGGTAAAGTTTTGCCAGTTACATTTAGCCGTGGCACCTACCTTGTTGATTCAGAAGATGTTGAGGCTCAGTTCCTTTATCATGGCAGCGTTTTAGAAGTCGGCTTCTCAAATGCAATACGCTTCTCATAGGAGCTTTAGTTGTGCTCAGCAGTACCTGAAGGGCTAGGGAGATGGGTCGGTGTGTAGAACACAGGCCGTCTGTGCCCTGCGTGCTTTTCCCAGCACCACATGGGAGCGCCCAAACTAGTAACAGGTAGAATGCTTTGTGGGCGGTGGATGAGTGCTTAGTGTCCCTTATCTCATCCCTCTCTCCACTCTCTGCCATCTCTTATTTAAAATAGTCAAGGATAGAGTGCAGTGGTTTGTGCAATAGACTTGCATATCTGGGGCTCCGACGATATCAGACTCAGTCCCTGGCACTACCATCAACTCGGGTGAACAGTGCTGTGAAGTTTACCTGCCTCTGTTTCTCTGTGTATCTCATTTAAAATACGATGAAATCTTTAAAAATCCACCAAATTGGTGGTGAGGTGAGGGAGCCAGGAAATGTTTCATTTCAGAGCACGTACGTGCTGTGTGTGTGAGATGCTCCGTTCAACCCCCAGCACTGCGTTAAGAAAGAAGTGTAGACATGGCTAGAGGAGCTAGCTTGTGAACCATGCCCAAGACATTGCAGCAGCCACAGCACCACACGGCTCTTTCTCTTCAGTGTCAGTGAGCATTAGCTTGGCCATTAGGTCGACTGTGCTTCTCAGAGCAGATGCTGTAAAAATCTTTGCTCACAGCCCATAAGGTTGTGGCAGGGACTGGGTGCCTGATCTCATGCGTGAGCTCCCAGACTACATCCCTGTCATCACGTGTGTCAGGGTAGCATGCTGGTTCTCTCTCTTCCTCTCCTACTGGTAAATAAGGAGATATTTCAGGTCATTTGCTCTAAAGTTCATGCACATGTTTTATACTTTCTTATATAGTCAGGTTTTATCATAAGCTTGTAGAATTAAAACTATTCCCTATCTAGAAAGCTTCTTAGAGGGTCTGGGTGGTGGCGCACCTGGCTAAGTGTGTTACGGCACGCAAGGACTCAGGTTCAAGCCCTCAGTACCCACCTGTGGGGAAAAAGCTTTTCACAAGTGGTAAAATAGTGCTGCAGGTTGGCAAGTCTGTCTCTCTCTCTCTCTCTCTCTCTCTCTCTCTCTCTCTCTCTCTCTCTCTTTTCACCCTCGCCCTCTCCCTCTCTTCCCGTCTCTATCCCTCTCTATCTCTCTTTTGCCTCTCAATTTCTCCCTGTCTCTATCCAAAATAAAACATAAATAAATAAAAGAAGAAGAAAAGAAAGCTTCATACTGTCTGAGTCATGAAATATAAGTCAGTCTGGACATTAATTTGATTTCTTTTTGTCTTTGTCAGGTGGCCTGCAGAGTCAGTCAGGAGCTGTTGTTCCAACCGAAATAAAGACTGAAAACAAAGAGAAAGATGAAGGCCTTCACGAACCTCCCTCATCAGATGACATGAAGTCAGATGATGAATCTTCCCAAAAAGATATTAAGGTTTCTTCTAGAGGCAGAACAAGGTATTTACTATCATCCGGGGTTTCTGCTCGTGGGTCAGGGGTCATGGGTGGGAATCTTGGCAGACTGAAGGGCATCCTGCATTTCTGAGGTTGGGTGTTGGAATATCGTGTTGGGCCTTGACTGCTGCGATCTCTTTTAATTCTCACCGAATCTCTAAATGGGAGGCACACGGCACTGGCCTGATAATGGTGTTTTCCACCGTAGCACACAGTTCCACCTTTCCCTCAACACTGGCAGTTTTCTGAGACAGTTTGAGAACAAAACAGCTGAGTGAAACTGTGTTTTATAGACATTCAGACTTTCCATCATCAAGTGTTTTATATAATAATTTAGGACTTAAGTGTGTAATAAGATTGTTACATGATTTAAATAAGGTGTCACTGTTTTTTAAGTCCAGAAGATTCTGGTGAGTAGTTACATTTGGAAACATTTGGGCAAGGAGATCTACAAAGGTTCTTGTGAAGTCAAAGCGCTAGTGATTCTCTCTTATTAAAAGAATGATTTGATGCTACTCTCTACAGTTAGAGAGGACGAAAGCATTGCTGTGGTCCAGCAGGTGGCGCACTGATGGAGCACTAGCCTCTCCTGAGTTCAGTGCCCAGCAGCACATGTGCCGGAGTGATGCCTGCTGCTTTCTCCTTAGTCAATAAATAAGATCTTTTTTAAAAAGAAGAAGAAGAGAAAGAAACTATTGCAAACTTAGTCTCTGTGAAGGTTCTTGACGTACCAAACATCATTATTTTCTTACTAGTAAGACCTTCAGGACTACCTATTTTAGGGTTAGGGTCTTTTGTTTGTTTTTGCCTCCAGGGTTGTCAGTAGGGCTGTATGCCTGCATTACTAATACTTTGCTCTTGCGGCCATTCTGTTTTATTTATGTATTTATTTATTTATTTATTTTTGATAGGAGAGAAATTGAGAGGGAAGGGGGAGACAGAGGGAGAAAGACAGAGACACCTGGAGACCTGGCTTCACTACTTGTGAAGCGACCCCCCTGCGGGTGGGGAGCCGGGGACTCAAACTCGAACCGGGATCCTTAACGCCGGTCCTTGGGCTTTGTGCCACATGCGCTTAACCTGCTGCGCTGCTGCCCAACTCCCTGCTGTGGCTTTTCATACCTGCACAGCTACTCTACTCTCAGTGTCCCCTGTTTTCTTCCCCCTCTCTTTTTCTTTCTTTTAATAAACATTTTACTTATTTATTGATGAGAATGCTAGGAGAGAGAAAGAACTGGACATCACTCTGGTCCATGTGCTGCCAGGAATTGAACCCACAATCTCATGCTTGAGAGTCCAGTGCCTCATCCACTGCACCATCTCCCGGACCACTCCCCCTCTCTTATTTCTCTTATTCTCCAGAGAAAAATAGAGAGAAGGAAGGGGGGGGGAGCGCCAGAGCCACAGACACCTGCAGCACTACCCCGCTGCTCCTGAAGCTTCCTCCCCCAAGGGAAGGGGGGGTTTGAACTTGTGTCCTTGCTCATGGAAACGTGCCGTATTGAATGCCACTACCCAGTCAGTCGTGCTTTAAAATCACCTCCACGGTAATGAGTGATACTGCTCTCTGGAACAAAAAGTAATCTTTTTCTGAGTTACTTGTCATTTCTGTGCCCTAAATTTTCCTCACACCTCCCTGCGAGGTGACTGACAAAATACATTTAGACAAAATAGAGTGTCAGGGCAGTGCTTCTCAAACCTTGATGTGTACATGAACCCGCAAGGACGCTAGTATAATGCCGCTCATGATTCATCAGCTCTGCAGTAGGACCTGTGATTCTGTCTTTTTCACAAACTCCCCATGCTAACGCTACCGATCAGGGGAAAAAAATGCACTTTAAGATAGTGCGAGTGCAGCTCCATACGTCAGTAACATACGTGCATATTGACAGACAGATCGCAAAGAAATTGTGTTCAGTGAAGCTGTTTTGTTTGGTAAGATTTGTTGGTGATCTTCATCTCCAGACTTCTAATCTTACACAATGAGCACATCTCATTTCATAGGGAAGCTGACGGATGTTCTCCCTTCTCTGTGTTACAGCAGCACCAATGAAGACGAGGATCTGAACCCGGAGCAGAAGATAGAAAGGGAGAAAGAAAGGCGGATGGCCAACAACGCCAGGGAGCGCTTGCGCGTGAGGGATATCAATGAGGCGTTCAAAGAGCTCGGGCGGATGTGTCAGCTTCATTTAAAGAGCGAGAAGCCCCAGACAAAACTCCTCATTCTCCATCAGGCCGTGGCCGTCATCCTCAGTCTAGAGCAGCAGGTCCGAGGTGAGTGCGGTCAGCCTGCACACGCGGCCCTTCTGTGCACACTTCTGCCGCTTGCTATTGCCGCCAAGGTTTCCGTTGGCCGCTCACGTAGCAGTATGTGCGCTCAGTGCTCCGCACAGGCCAGTAGAGAGGGAGCTTGAGAGGCAGAGCGGAGGGCGGCTCCCTGTACCCGCTGCTCAGCCTGAGTCGGCTGCGCCCCTTGTTTTTGGTGGGGCTGAGGCACAGCCACCTTCACTTCCCTTCCACGTCTCCTGGCTTTTTCCTCTCTCTCTTTTTTTATGGGCGTCCTGTACACTCGTGTCAGGAAGATCTCCGGGTCTTCTTGTTGACCCCTGATTAGGAATGCCGTGAGCTTCTGGGACTGAGAAGTAAGTACAGGCAGGCTTCCGTGTCTGTGAGGCAAAAGTGTGGTTTGTGCAGACACCCCACTGCTGACTTAGATGACTCCGTCTGCCCTGTCATGTCTGTAAGGAGCTTGAAGCGGCTTTGAAACGCCCCTCTTGACGCCCACCCTTAGGACACATCTCTTGTATCCCAACCAGCTTTGTGCCTGACCCTGGGCTGTCTGTCAGTTAGCTCAGGCTTCCTGCCCTTGAGAGCTTCTGTGTCAAGCTTGCTCTTTGCATAGGCCTGTGTATCTTCTCTAAAGTTATTAGTGGTTTATCCTCACCTTTTTTTTTTTTTTAGCAAGAAATTTATAGATATGACCTGGGTTCCAGATCCTACTTCTCATCTTTCTTTACAGAGAGCTAGTCTGTCTTATTTGTTGAATAATTATATGGGATTTTTATTTAAAGAAAGTTTAAAAAGCTACAAGTAGACATGTGCCTGAAAACTATAAACCATTTATCTCAGCACTGGTTACAGAATGAATCCTGCACAAAAACCAGAATTCGAGAACTTGAACACATCATATATTTATATGATTCACTTAGCCTTCTTCCAGTATAGTTAATGATTAAGAATCACGAATAGGGAGTCCGGCGGTGGCGCAGCGGGTTAAGCGCACGTGGCGCAAATCGCCAGGACCGGCGTAAGGATCCCAGTTCGAGCCCCCGGCTCCCCACCTGCAGGGGAGTCGCTTCACAGGCGGTGAAGCAGGTCTGCAGGTGTCTTTCTCTCCCCCCTCTCTGTCTTCCCCTCCTCTCTCCATTTCTCTCTGTCCTATGCAACAACGACGACATTAATAACCACAACAATGTTAAACAACAAGGGCAACAAAAAGGAAAATAAATAAAGAAAGAATCATGAATAAAGCAACCTGGAGGTGGCTCAGTGGGTAAAGCACATGCTTTGCAAACCTGAGGCCAGAGGTTCAGTCCCTGGTGTACCGCACATCTTTCTCAGTAAATATATTTTAAGAGGAATGATGACTAGATTGTGCTGTACATAGGAACCAGTCACCTCTAAAGGATATCCTTTCTTCTCTTAAGGGTGCGGAAGTATCTTTACAGCTAACCTTTACAAGGTGAATGTTGGAGGAGCCAACTGAGATACTGCAAGTCTGATCCTTCGGGGGGGGTGGGAAGATAGATTTGCACAACTCCGGTGGTGGGGCGGGTGAAAGTGTACACTCGCCTTACAGTCTCATAAGTACCATCATTCACAAATCAAAAGAGAAAAAGGAGGTTGACAGCTGTCTGCTTACCTGAGGCAGTAGAGGTGTGATGCTTTGACCCTTCCAGCACTTCGAGTGCCTACCGCCTGCATCCTTGGCCTCACCCTGAAGCAGCCAGGTGCATTGATTCTCCTTCTCTCAGCCCGAGAGCTCCTCTGCCCTGACTTCATTCAGCCATTTACTGTCGAGATTGTCATCTCTGCGGGACAGCAGTGGTGCGGAACTTAACCTGTGCATATCACCTTCCCTTCCCAAAGTGTGTTGCGGCTAGGATACCATCCGTGGTGTTTTTAAACATTTTTATAGGATGTCACTGGAATTGCCACCACTATTATCATTGGTACTCAGTGCCTGCACAAGAAGTCATTGCTCCCAGGGGCCCTTTTCCCCACACCCTTTTTTTTTGTCTTTGATAGAGAGAGAAATTGAAAGGGGAACGGGAGCTAGAGAGGAGAGAGACGCCTACCGCACTACTTCGCCACTTATGAAAACTCCCCACTAAGGGTAGGCACTAAGGGCTTGAACCTGGGTCCTTCCACTCTACCAGGTGTGCCGCCTCTCAGCCCTAAATATTTGTTAGCGGGTGGAGAGCATGTGGCATTCGCAGTGCCAGGGATGGTCTCCAGACTCCATGCTTGAAGGTCCAACACCTTATTCATGCTCCTTCCTAGACCACCATAGGTTTCTTTCTTTCTGTTTTTTAAGTCGTAGGTACCCATTTTGAGTTTGAAGTTATCGAGCAGATACCCCTTTATATTTGAGAAAGAGAGACTTCTCAGGAGAGCATTCAGTGGTCGAGGCATCCCTGGTCAGAGTGTGGGTCTTGTTGAAAGCTCTGTGTAAGGCACAGGACTGAACAAAGCTTAAAACACACAAGTTGTAACTTTAGGGACAACTTCAGCATCCCTACCCACTCGCCTTCCTCCGGCCTTCAGATTCCAGACTTCAGAGGCAAGAAACTTCACCTTATATTTTTATGAAAAAAAAAAAACCTTGAGAGCAGTGTCAGACTTCTTGAAAGGCATTTTATTTGTTAATTTGTCATAATTTGTTGTTGTTAATTAGTTTTGATATTCAGTGGGACTGCAAGTCAACTTTTTCAAACAGAATGAGAGAAAGAGAGGGAGAGATGCCACAGTGAGCATTATGATGTTCTGACAGCTCTCTATCACATTTTGTCCTCCTTCTCCTTTGACGGATGGCAAGAGACAGAGGTAGAGAGAGAAGGAGAGTTACCTGCGCTGCTCCACGGCTTGTAAGGCTTCCCCTGCAGGTACGGAGCAGCGACTTGAAACCAGGTCCCTGGACACGGACATACATGCCCTCTGTCAGGTGCACTGCCACCCGGCCACTCTGCCTCCACGCAGGCCACAGTCCCTGCGCCTTGTCTGCTAAGTCCTTCCAGGTTTGCTGTGGCCGCAGCGCTTGCCTGTGTGCACCTCTTACACTTTCATCTTGATAACTTGCTCACTTTTGAGATTCTTCTTTCTAGCTTAGGATGGTGTTCAAAGACTATCTGGTATACCCAACTTGCTATTTCTAGACAAGTGGTTACACCACAAAGGCATTTAACTAGCCTAGGGGCTGTCAGTTTGTCTTGAAGAAAAAAGCAAGAAAATTGGCTTCCCTGCTAAGTCTCAGATGTTGCCAGAGCACTTGGTGGGCCTTTTATGCCAAGCCCCGTCTGGTGCCTGGTGTTGCCGAAGTAAGCCTTTCGATTACCGTGACTCAGTTTCACCGTTAAGGCTTACGGTTCCTCAGCAGGGTGCACACACAGCCCTGCAAGTCTGCGCTCAGCGTAAGCAGGGGTCAGATTAGTCTTCCTCCTGACTCCTGCACAGGTCAACTCACTTAATCTACTTTTAGGGTGATGATCTACGGACATTGGAACTATTTGGCTTTCAGTTTCTTGGTTTTTAAAAAATCTTTGCAGTGATTTCTTGATTTCTTTATAAATTAAAAATAGAAAATATTGACAAGATCATAGACTAAGGGGGGTAGAATTCCACATTTCCCGCCACCAGAACTCCGTATCCCATCCCCTCCCCTGATAGCTTTCCTATTCTTTATTCCTCTGAGAGCATGGACCCAGGGTCATTGTGGGATGCAGAAGGTGGAAGGTCTGGCTTCTGTCATTGCTTCCCCGCTGAACATGGGCGTTGGCAGGTCCCACACTCCCAGCCTGCCTCTCTCTCTCCCTAGTGGGGCAGGGCAAGTGAAGGTGAATGAGTTAGGACAGTGATTCCCAGGCCTGGCGAGTTGAGGTAAGCTGAGGCCTTTCCTTTTTCCAGTCGTGTTCTCAGACCCTGGAAGGTACAAATCTAGCTGCCGTCCGATGCTGCTGGCCATCCTAGCGTGCTCGTTGCCAAGTCTCCCCTGATGAGTAAGAACGGTGTCGGTCCCCAGGAACAGATGAGAGAGACAGCAGTAGGTCGCACAGGGGCAGTTGTACGTGTGCCTGGTTACGCGCACATAGCATGAAGCACAAGGGCCCGCACAAATCCACTGCTCCTGGAGGCTATTTTGTCCCTCTTGTTGCCCTTGTTGTTTATCATCGTCATTGTTGTTGTTGTTTGTTGTTGTTGTTGCTGTTGTGGGATAGGAGGACAGAGAAATTTAGAGAGGAAGGGAAGACAGAGGAGGAGAGGAAGATAGACATAGACACCTACAGACCTGCTTCAGCATGTGCAAAGCAAACCCCTGCAGGTGGGGATCTGGGGGCTCAGACCGGGGTCCTTACACCAGCCCTTGCACTTTGCCTCATGTGCACTTAACCCGCTGCACTACCGCCCAGCTCCCTGTGCTGACCATTCTTAAGAAAATTGGACAATTCTCTAGGGGAAAAAAAAAAAATTAACGCTCGAGAAAAAGCCTAAATATTTGGCATTTTTCCAGTAACTGTGTCTCACTTCTGAATCAACTTAAAGAGAAACCTACCAGTTCTTCCCTTTATTAAATATGAAAATATGAAATGACAGAGCTAGGGAGATAGTATAAAGATTATGCAAAAGACTTTCATGCCTGAGCCTCTGAAATCCCAGGTTCAATCTCCAACACCACCATAAGCCAGAACTGAGCAGTGCTCTGGTGTCTCTCTCCATCTCTCTCTGTATCTTGTTAAAAATAATAATAAAGGGAGTCGGGCGATAGCGCAGCAGATTAAGCACAGGTGGCACAAAGCGCAAGGACCAGCATAAGGATCTCGGTGCCAATACTGGGCTCCCCACCTGCAGGGGAGTCACTTCACAAGCGGTGAAGCAGGTCTGCAGGTGTCTGTCTTTCTCTCCCCCTCTCTGTCTTCCCCTCCTCTCTCCATTTCTCTCTGTCCTATCCAACAACATCAATAACAACAACAATAACTATAGCAATAAAACAGCAATGAAAGAGAATAAATAAGTAAATTTTTAAAATAATAATAATAATAAAAGGGTGGAGGTAGATAGCATATAGTTATGCAAAGAGACTTTCATGCCTGAAGCTCCAAAGTCCCAGGTTCAAACCTCCCCCCCACCCCTGCACCACCATAAGCTAGAGCTCAGCAATGCTCTGGTAAAAAAATAATAATTATATATATATATATTAAAGACTTATGAAAGATGAAAATTCAGTTCAAAGGAGACTCAAAAAGCAAAACTTTTTTTTAAAACTGAGACTAATATCTTCTAGCAAAAGAAGATGCATGTCTACAGGAGAAAGAAAATGATAGCAGAAAGAATTTAAGAAAAGAGTTACTAAAGCTGAGGGTCGGGCTGTAGCGCAGGGGGTTAAATGCACGTGGCACAAAGCTCAGGGACCGGCGTAAGGATCCCGGTTCAAGCCCCCGGCTCCCCACCTGCAGGGGAGGCGCTTCACAGGCAGTGAAGCAGGTCTGCAGGTGTCTGTCTTTCTCTCCCCCTCTCTGTCTTCCCCTCCTCTCTCCATTTCACTCTGTCCTATCTAACAACGAACGGCATCAACAACAATAATAACCACAACGAGGCTACAACAACAAGGGCAACAAAAGGGGGAAAAATGGCCTCCAGGAGCAGTGGATTCATGGTGCAGGCACCGAGCCCAGCAATAACCCTGGAGGCAAAAAAAAAAAAAAGAAAAGAAAAAGAAAAAAGTTACGGGGGCCAGGCAGTGGCGCACCTGGTTAAGTGCACATACCACAATGTGCAAGGACTCAGGTTCAAGCCCCTGGTCCCCACCTGCAAGGAGAAGTTTCACTAGTGGTGGAATAGGGCTGCAGGTGTCTCTCTGTTTCTCTCCCTCTCTATCTCCCCTCTATCTCCCCCCTCCTCTCAATTTCTCTCTGTCTCTATCTAATAATAAATAAATAAAATTAGAAAAAAAAAAAAAAGAAAGAAAAAAGTTACTAAAGCTGAGAGAAAAACTAGTCAAACTATAGCGAGGACCAACCCAGAAGATTCAACCTCTTACCAGTGGGATTTGTAGAGTGAGAGCAGAAAGGAGACCAGAATTCCGTTAGCGGCAGTACAGGTGATTTCCTGGGACTGACGCTTCCGCAGGTGAGGAAGAAGCTTGCCAGGAGGGTGCGTGCCCTCCCGGCTTCAGGCCTCTGGTGCGACCCTGAAGGAACTTCACAGGTGGGGCGCAGCAGTGCTGTGATGGCCCTCACTGTTTTATTTACCAGTTTGAATGTGACTTTCCTGTTTTCATTTTTCTCAAGATTGCTTTGGCAGTTCAGGGTGTTTTGTGGTACCAAACACATTTCAGTAAGATTTGTTCGGTTTCCCTCGAGGAGTGAGTGTCCTTGGAGTTTTTATATAGCTACTGCCCTGAATATGTATGATTATTTGAGAAGGGTATTCATTTTAATGTTAATCCTATCAGCCTTTGAGCATAGACTGTATTTCCATATCTTTGGGTCTTTTATTTCTTTTAACAAAATGCTTATAATTTTTAGTATACTAATCTTACACTTCTTTATTAAAATTTATTCCAGGGTACCTAATTCTGATAGATGTAGTTGTAAATGTGACTGCTTTCTTTCTTGACTTTTTTTTTCTCCTAGAGCATTCCTTACATATGGAAATGCCACAAATTCCTGTAGATTTTTTTTCCATTTATGTTATGAAACCCAAGTGTCAGTCCACCATAGGTGGTGCTAGGATCCACCTCACACATACACGAATGCCATCTTCCTGAGCCATCCGTCTCCCCGGCTGCTCGAGGCAGTGTTGTTATATTTCTCGCTACCTGTACATCAAAATAGAAAGCACGATGTGCACAGGCTGCCGAGAGAGGGGGGGGGGGCTGGCCCATTCCATATAGAAGAGCAGGAAGTGGCTGAGATCAAGTGTTCACAGCTGGTAGAACTCTAGGCAAAACGCAGAGTCTCTCTCTGTGGGCACGTGGAGGACGCCAGCATTCAGCTCAGCAGAGCAGTGAGGAGGACTGACCGACTCGCCAGAACATTCGAGCAGGACCATAAAAACACAGCTTTGAGGTTCTGATGGAGATCTTGTTGAGCCCTGGAAGACAGAGCCTTAGCGGGACGTGAAGAGCGCACAAAGTGGTCCCTGATGAGTTTAATGCTGCCGTTTCATGCAAGCACGTCACTGTTGCCTCCGAGTGATGCTGCTGTGTGTGGGGAAGAAACTGCACAGGAACTAGTAGTTCACAGAGGAGGAGAAAACCAAGGCAACTTGTGTGAAATAAGGGAAATGATGGCAAGCTAGGATCTGAGCGATCAGGCTGACAGGATAGCCCGCCTAGGAGGACGCCTTCTTCGCCGTGTTCTCCCAGCCTCAAGCCCAGCGCCACTGACACGGGAAGCTTGGGGGGGGTGCTGTAGTGTCTTTCCCTCTCGTCTGTCTACCTGAAAAAGGCAGCCCAGAGCAGTGAAGTGAAGACAAGGGGAAAAAAGTCTTAAGAGTTCATGAGACAGGCTAGAGAGATACTAGAACGGCTACACAAAAAGACTTTCGGCCCTGAGCCTTCAAGGTCCCGGGTTCAGTCCCCAGCTCCACCATAAGCCAGAGCTGAGCAGGGCTCTGGCCTCTGTAGCTTACTCATAAAGAAAATAAACATACTTAGGGGAGAAGGGGGGGGCTAAGAGGTGGCACGCTTGGTTAAGCACACACATTAATGCACAAGGATGCAGGTTCAAGCCCCTGGTCCCTACCTGCCGGGGGAAAACTTCACAAGTGATGGAGCAGGGCTGCAGGCGTCTGTCTGTCTCTCTCCATCTCTGTTTCCCCATCCCTCTCAGTTTCTGTCTCTGTCCAATAATAAATAACATTTTAAAGGCGTTCATGACCTGTAACTGGAGCCATAATGAGAAAACCTTTTCCCATGTTGCAGAGAGGAATCTGAACCCCAAAGCAGCCTGCCTTAAGAGAAGGGAAGAAGAGAAAGTCTCTGCCGTATCGGCAGAGCCGCCAACCTCGTTGCCGGGAGCCCATCCTGGACTCAGTGAAACCGCCAACCCTATGGGTCACATGTGAACAGCCAGGTAAGCGCGGGCAGACGCCCCTGGAGTGCAGAGCTGCCTGCTCCCCAACACTGAACACCGGCGGGCAGATCTGCCTGCTCCCCAACACTCAGCCCGGCGGGCAGATCTGCCTGCTCCCCAACACTCAGCCCGGCGGGCAGATCTGCCTGCTCCCCAACACTGAACACCGGCGGGCAGATCTGCCTGCTCCCCAACACTCAGCCCGGCGGGCAGATCTGCCTGCTCCCCAACACTCAGCCCGGCGGGCAGATCTGCCTGCTCCCCAACACTGAACACCGGCGGGCAGATCTGCCTGCTCCCCAACACTCAGCCCGGTGGGCAGATCTGCCTGCTCCCCAACACTCAGCCCGGCGGGCAGACGGCTCTGCGGCTGATGCTGCTCGTGGTTTGCGGCCCAGCAGCCTCCCTTCTGTCGCGGTTAGGCCGCAGAGCCGGTGTGGCTGCGTGCCGGGCGAGTTTGTGTATTCTGATAAATGGAATGGCAGCAGCCTGTATCATCATGGGCGCTTTCATCTAAATTCCAACCCAAGATGAAAATGGCGCTCTTGACTCATCCATCCTCTTGCTGCCACTCAGTCTTCCTCGCCCTCAGCAAGACTTGCAGTGTCGGCCACGTTTATGTTGGCTGTCAGCGGCGCCTTTCACACACACGGTTACCTTTACTTACACGTTGTTGCTCACACACACGTTTACCTTTACACACACATTGTTGCTTGCTGCTGTTCAGATCAGTAATGCAAGAGCACTTCAGTCTTGCCTTCCAGATTCTGTGAATACCTTTATGTTTATTTTAAATAGTTAGAGATGCTAGAACTAAATGCCTTCCTCCCAGGAGTGTCATCTGTTGAAATTTCCTTTTGTCTTCCTCTTCATGAATTAAACACTTCCTTATCATTTTTAGACAATGATAAAAGTGGTAGGTTGACTGTCGCCCAATTAATAGTAATCTGAATAATCTTTCCCTTAGCTTCAAACTTTAAGGTTATTTATGATCTAAGTTGTCAAGTCTCTGGGTTTTCAGAAAAGTCACGAAACATTTTTGCATTATAAAAAAAAAGAGAGTCGGGCTGTAGTGCAGCGGGTTAAGCGCAGGTGGCAATAAGCACAAGGACCGGCATAAGAATCCCGGTTCCAGCCCCCGGCTCCCCACCTGCAGGGGAGTCGCTTCCCAGGCGGTGAAGCAGGTCTGCAGGTGTCTGTCTTTCTCTCCCCCTCTCTGTCTTCCCCTTCTCTCTCCATTTCTCTCTATCCTATGTGGCAACAAAGACATCAACTACAACAATAATAAAACAACAAGGGCAACAAAAGGAAAAATAAATAAATATTTAAAAAAAAAATTTTTTAAAGCATGTCATGACTTTTCCAGTGACCCAGTGGTATTCATGTGGCAGGAATTAATATAAATGGTAGTTAAATGTTTTGGGCAGTAACGTTTTAGCTGGCAGTGTGATAAACCTTTTTTTTTTTTTTTTTACAGATAATAATTTTAGTATATTTTTATATTTCTTTTTTTTTTTTCTTTTTGGATAGAAACAGAAATTGGAGTGGGGGAGAGAAGCTGACTTACAGCACTGCTTCACACTTGTTCAGCTTCTCACCCTGCAAGTGGGGATCAGGGGCTTGAACCAGATGCTCACAGACTGTAACCTGTGTACTCCGCACGCCCCTGTAATCTCATCTTTATGATCTGTTTCCTCATCAGCCTACATAAGTAAACATATGGGAAGTGGGGAGTAGGCAGGGGGATCTCATTTGATCAGCTTTGCTGCCATCCCATTTTAAGTGGGCAGTCTGGAATCTGTTAGAATATTTTGTAAACGACAAACACCAATGAATAATTCACCTTTTTCTGAAGAATTTGAATTCGGCCACCTCTGTATGACTTTATTCCTAGACAAAGCTAAAGATTTTCTTTGGGGACAAGAAGAATGATTGATACTTAGTATGTTAGTTGTATTTGAAACTCCCAACCACTTTCTCCCACAAGAAGACACCTAGTAATCTAAAGATGATGCGTGTCAAAGACTTCAGGCAATCCAAATCATTGTTTTAAGGCTGTTGAAAATAAAGACTCTGGTGAAAAAATAGATGATTTTATTCAAAAATAAATCTTGGAGTTTTAAAATAAAACTATCACTGTTTCTCAATGTAAAGGTGATTGTAATTTTCTGACCACTTTCAAAAGTGGTGAGAAGTGTTTACTTCTCAGCGTTGAGGAGAACATTTCACACTCATCTGTCACTTTATAGTCTGCCTTCTGCCTTCTGCCTTCTGCTCTTTCTCTCTAGGTGTTTTTGTTTGCTTTTGTACCTCTGTTCTCCTCTTCAGTCTCCTTTTAGTCGGTTCCCTTTCAGCTCTCTCTCCCTACCTCATATCTATTTTCCCCGTCTGTTTACATCCTGTCCTTTCATTGCTCCTACATCTCATACTTCTCTCTTTCTCTCTATGATGTGGCATAAAATTAAACTTGGAGCATTTTCACCCCCATCAAAAAGAGACCAGGAATCGAATCGCTTAAAAAATAAATAAAAGGCCCCAGGGTTCTAAGAAGCAGACTAAATGCTCTTTGTTCCAAAAGATTTTATAAGCAGGTGTCTCTTATCTTAAATTATGCCCTAAAGGCTGCTAATTTCACAAAGGTGGTTATCTGGCTCCACCTGATAACCTTTCAGTTCTTTTTAGAACTAACAGATTAAAACCAGCAAGAGACTAGGCAGCAGGAAACTAGAAACTGCTAGTATTGATAGCATCAAAATGGCTAAGAAAGGTGAACAGAGAATGACTAATATAACAGCCCAGGAGTCTGTTGCCATGTAATAAAAGGCCAAGTCGCTTGACTGCTGGTTACCCATCCCTAGGAGTCTCACAATATCACAAACAGTATCGTGCTTGTGTTTTCATAAGGAGACAAGAGTCATGATTCTTTCCGGAATTAATTCCATTTAAAAATGGTACTTTTCGGGAGTCGGGCGGTAACATAGCAAGTTAAACACATACGGCGCAAAGCGCAAGGACCGACCGGCGTGTAAGGATCCCGGTTCGAGCCCCCGGCTCCCCACCTGCAGGGGGTTCACTTCCCAGGCGGTGAAGCAGGTCTGCAGGTGTCTGTCTGTCTCTCCCCCTCTCTGTCTTCCCCTCCTCTCTCCGTTTCTCTCTGTCCTATCCAACAGCGATGACATCAATAACAACTACGACAGCAGTAAAAAACAAGGACAACAAAAGGGAAAATAAACAAATAAATATTTAAAAATGGTACTTTTCAGGGGGCGGGCAGTGGCGCACCTGGTTCAGTGCACACATTATAGTGCACAAAGACCCAGGTTCAAGCCCCTGGTCCCCACCTGCAAAGGGAATGCCTCATGAGCGGTGAAGCAGGGCTGTAGTGTCTCTCGGTCTCCCTCTCTATCTGCCCCCTTCTCTCAGCTTTTCTCTTGTCTCTATTCAATAATAAAGAAAAAAATATTTTTTAAAGTAATAAAAATGGAACTTTTCAGTTACTACTATGTATGTTACGTGAAGAATATTTTCTTAGGAAGTTTGTTAATATTTACAAAGAACCTGCCCTGGACAGGAACTGGGACTGATGTGAAAAGGAATACAAAAACGGTGTCTCAGGGTAGCTGTAACGTAACTCTGAGAGAGGGGTGAGCAGGTCTCCGAGCTCAAGCGTCCAGTGGTGTCACTGTCACGCCACAGCTTCTCTGTGACCCCACAGGTCACATCCTATAATGACCTGGTCTTTCAAAGTGTCGAGTAAAACTATTTCAGCCACAACTTAAAAGAAAGAAGCTCTTTGGGCAGAGTAGAAAGCATAACGGTTTTGCAAAGAGACTCTCCTGCCTGAGGCTCCAAAGTCCCAGGTTCAATCCCCCCCCCGCCCCCGCACCACCATGAGCCAGAGCTGAGCGGGGCTCTGGTTTCAAAAGCAGCAGCAGCTCGCTCTCTTACAAGTCTGTCAGCAGAGTGCCCGGGTGTAAATGAGGAGGGCCAAGCCTGGTGTTTGGATGTCTGTCTGTCTGTGTTCTGGGGAGGTGTTCGGTTCATAAGCTGCAGTGTTCTGACTGAGTCTGTTCTCTCCCTCGGTGATGCCCGCCGCAGTTCCAGAGTTACCAGTAGGCTAGAGAGAAGGTGACCTCTCCTCATAAGGACTTGGACAGCTCAGATTATCTGAAGACACACACCTAATAGGAGGGAGAAGAAGAAACAAAACACTTGAAGGGAGAATTGAGAGGTAACCCTACGATCGAAGCAGCTGGTCGCCGCCACTCCCGCGCCCCTCTGCACGGCAGCCGGCCAGGGGCTCGCAGCGCCGCTCCCGCACAATCAGAGACCGTCGCGATCTCTCCACTCACCGTGGAAGTTGCCTTGTGCCTAAACCGAATTGACAAATGCATTGTAACTGCAAATTTTATTTATTGTTACGGAACTGTAAGGTCTGCTGCATAGAAAGGGAAAGGGGTAATGCGGAAAGCTGAGAGCACTCGGCCGGGCCGCGCTCAGCTAGGGCTGTTGGCGCGCAGAGAACGAAGCCGCGACAGCCGCGGCCCTTAGCATTCCCGGCACACCTATTAGTGTCTTAAAGGGAAGGGAAAGTCTTTTGTTGCCCTCTCCTCTCCTTCTGCCATATGAATAGTGTTTTCCATAAAATAGGAAAATAATCACTCTCGCTCCCATTTATTATTTTTTTCATTCATTTTTGTTTTCTCTTTGTGAGTGTTATTATATTTGGTCTCTGAATCCGAATGGTTTGTGGTCGCAGTCCAGAAGCCTCCACAGAGCACAAAGCAGAGACTGTGTGTGACCGTGGCTGCAGAGTTCAAAGGGGCCATTCTGTCTCCTAGATCTTCCCCCCGAATAAATGTTGTTTATTCCTAACAATAAGCCAGACTTTTCAAGCTTCTAGGTTTCATAGGAAAGCTTACAATAATAGCAGGAAGTGTACATTACAAAGGAAGAGCCTCCTTTTTAGAGATTGCTTTGTTTCCCAGGCAGTAAGTGCCGCACGCAGTCCTTGTAAAGTGTCAGCTATACGTCAGCACAAAGTGGATTCAAGTGCAAAGATTTCCAGAATAGTCACGGTGAACACGCAAAACGCGGTGGTCACTGAGGCAGGTAGCGTGAGGACTGAGCACAGAACCTTGAGGCCGTTCCCTGGACGAATCCTTCGTCTCTGTGTCACCTGCGTGGCTGGTAGGTGGGGAAGCGCCCAGAGTGACCTGGCGCACTGCATCCCATCCGCCCTGTCCCAGGAAGATGAGCCCAGGGTCGCATGAAGCAGGTACTTGCAGCCCATGAACACAGTCCATTCGGGCGCCCCTCTGACTTGAGTCCGAAGGAGTCAGGTGTCCAGACATTCACCGTCACCTGCAACTTCCAGGAAATCCCGTCTTCCACCTCCACGGCCCTGAGAAGGGGAACCATGCTAAATACAGTGGTCTTGGCTTAATAACTCTCTCTCTGGCCGATGTCAGCACTGGCGGTCAGCACACAGAAGACCCCAAATCACCATGTCACGGAAAGACTCCTGCTCGTTTGAAAGAACAAACACAGCTGAGGCAGAACTTGAGATCCTCCAATCAGGACGATTCCTAACAGTCTCTCGTGAACTTAGTGGACTTTTTTTGGTTACTTTAAGTTGTATGTACCCTCCAGTCCCATCAGCCTCTCTCCGTGGCCTTGTTCTTCATTTCAGTGTTAATCAGCTAAACAGAAGTCGTCGCTCATGATGTGTGAATGAACACAGGCCGCCGCCTGGCCTTTTCTCTTCAGAGCTCGGTGTCTTTTTCGCTATATTAGACTTTGCAGTATGCCCAGAAGCTTTCCTTCATAAAATAGAAAGAAAAAAACATTTGGCTTATTTTTCACTGTAGCTAGTCTTTTATACAATAATCTTGTAAGAAAATTTCTTGAATTCTAAATATTACTCTTTCTAGATTTTTGAAATCGAAAAATTTTCAGTAAAAAGTTTCTTACTTTATTTTATTATATTAGGTAGTAAAATGTAGGGTTATCTACCATAACCTGTTCATTAATATCAGAAATTTACAATAGCATTTTAAGACCATAGTAGGAATCCTAGCATACCGTGTAGCACCTATGGAGTATTGTAAGAGCTGATTGTCCGAGATGAACTGCTTCTCATCTTGTTCTCCAGTTTCCATTGTTGGTTTATTGCAGATTTGTATCCTGTGTCAAATTCAAGGTATTATTGATCAACTTTTTCAACCAGCAGCAACAAGTTCAAAGTTTTTTCTGTCACTGTAACAGAAAATACAATATGTATATAACATTTATGTAGCAATAAATGTGCCATCTTTTTTTTAACATAGTCAACTAGTGAGTTCTTTTTACACTCCTCTATCAAAGACTGTGTGTTCTGTTTTTCTCTGCCCATCTCCTAGAAATGCCCATGCCATCACACACACACACACACACACACACATCCCGGTTCGAGCCCCCCAGCTGCCCACCTGCAGGGGAGTCGCTTCCCAGGCGGTGAAGCAGGTCTGCAGGTGTCTATCTTTCTCTCCTCCTCTCTGTCTTCCCCTCCTCTCTCCATTTCTCTCTGTCCTATCCAACAATGAATTGCATCAACAAGGGCAATAATAATAACCACAACGAAGCTACAACAAGGGCAACAAAAGGGGGGGGGGAAATGGCCTCCAGGAGCGGTGGATTCATGGTACAGACACCGAGCCCAGCAATAACCCTGGAGGAGGAAAAAAAAAAAAAAACAAGACACAGGGGGCCAGCAAAATAGCTCACGTGGATAGTGCATTGATTTGCCGTGTACGTGGCCCTGGTTTAAGCCTGGCCCCCACAGCAGTGGAGGAAGCTTTGGTGCAGTAGTCTGTTTCACACTCTGACCCTCTGCCAATATCATAAAAAGAAAAGAAAAGAAAACGGAGGCCAGGGTACTTGATGTTACCCAGAACACATTAAAACTTCCTGCTTCGAGAGACGGGTGGCAGCGCAGCAGGTTAAGCACAGGTGGCACAAAGCGCAAGGGCAGGTGTCAGGATCCCGGTTCGAGCCCCCGGCTCCCCACCTGCAGGGGAGTCGCTTCACAGGCGGTGAAGCAGGTCTGCAGGTGTCTGTCTTTCTCTCCCCCTCTCTGTCTTCCCCTCCTCTCTCCATTTCTCTCTGTCCTATCCAACAATGAACAACATCAATAACAACAATAATAACCACAAGGCTACAACAAGGGCAACAAAGGGAGGGAAAAAATGGCCTCCAGGAGCAGTGGATTCATGGTGCAGGCACTGAGCCCCAGCAATAACCCTGGAGGCAAAAAAAAAAAAACATTTTCAGCATAGCCGGGGAGACAGCATGATGATCATACAAGCAGGTCCACGTGCCAGAGGGTCTGAGGTCTCAGGTTCGATCTCCAGCACCACGAGAGGCCAGAGCTGAGCAGTACTGTGGCATCTCTGTATCTCATTAATTATTTCAATTATTATTTTTAAATATTTTCGGTAAATCACCCCTGCATTTATAAGGAAAACTTAAAAAATAAAAACTTGAACATTTCAAAAGGGTGAGCCAATACAATAGACTTTGGTATTGGTGGAAGAAGGACCAGGGAAGAAGTTCAGTCTGCCTTGGACCCCAAGGATGCCCTAGACAGCTTGAGTGGCGGACAGGAAGGTTGCCCATTAGCCTGGGGTGGGGGTGTCCACTCAGGAGAGGGCCCTGGGCAGGAGCGGTGGGGGAAGGGCTGGGAGGAAGCTGAAGAGATGGAACTGATGGATCGTGAGTCCCAATAGGGAGAAGGGCTGCTGGAGCCCCTGTTTCCAGCTTGGTCAGGGGGCGTGGCGGGGGGGGGGGTTGGAGACAGCATGGGCTGAGACCAGGGCTTGGGAGGGAGGGGGTGAGGACCTCATGTGGGGAGGCCAGGAGGCATAGTGCAAGAAGGCCCTCCCCTCACCCCGTGCCTGAAGCTGAGTGCTCTGCGCTTGGGCCTCTCTGCCACCCTTTGGAACTTGGTCCACAGGGGCAGGGCTGGGAGTAAGGAGCTGGGGCCCTGTCCAGCAGAGGGCGAGGGCAGGAAGCGGCCTCCCGCTGCCCTGCATGTGGTAAAGGCAGGGAAGGGCGAGTGTACACACAGCGCTTGCTCAAGCCCAGATGGTAAGGGTGGAGGGACTCTATAATGACTGTGCAAAAAGGCTTTCACACCTGAGGCTCTGAGATTCCGGGTTCAATCCCCAGCACCACCAGAAACCACAGCTGAGTAGTGCCCTGGGGAAAAAGAAAAAAAAACAGGAGATGAGCAAATGGGGGGGGGCTTCTCTGCCTGGGAATGAACTGGTCAGGGAGGGTGGGGAGGTGCAGTGGTGAGAGAGTCCCAGCACCCCCTGCAGGGAGACAGACACACACTTGGTTCCTGGACAGAACTCGGGATCCTGTCCAGTGATCTCGTCTAGCCATTCAAAGCAGGGAAGCCACCACAAGGAGAGGAAGAAACCAGCTCTCAGACCTGCTTTTCGGCTGTGTGTGTGTGTGTGTGTGTGTGTGTGTGTGTGTGTGTGTGTGTAAATGAGACCACCCTCATTTGTGCAAAGGGAAAAAAAGGTGTCTTCACAGATGTGCAACATGGGATTTTTTTTTTCTCAAATCATTCCCCTCTGTCCAGTGTGCCCTTTAGAATAATCTTTTTTGCGGAGTCGGGCGGTAGCGCAGCGGGTTAAGCACAGGTGGCGCCAAGCACAAGGACCGGCATAAGGATCCCGGTTCGAACCCCGGCTCCCCACCTGCAGGGGAGTCGCTTCACAGGCGGTGAAGCAGGTCTGCAGGTGTCTGTCTGTCTCTCCCCCTCTCTGTCCCTTCTTTTGAATATTGAGACAGAAAGAAATCGAGAGGCAATGGGGAGATAGGGAAAGACAGCTACAGCACTGCCTCACCACTGGTGAAGCTTCGCCCTGAAGGTGGGGACCAGGGCACTTGTGCACAGTAACGTGTTCGCCACCTCCTGCCCCCTAGTCTCTCTTGAACCCCGCTGGGCTGAGCCTAGAGGTGGCCAGAGCGCTGAGGCGGACCCTGCCCCTGCAGTCCCAGAGGCCCCACGTTGTCCCGGCCCAGCCGCCTCCCACTGGCTCTCTCGCCTCCCCCTGAAGTCTGCAGTTTCAATCAGCTTAGGGAAACTAATTCCCAGCTACCCTAATTTTGTCCCCAACACACCTCACGCTGGCAGAAATGCTCTGTAAGCCGCTTTAGTGTTTTGAATTTCTCCATTAATTAAATAAAATTAATATAAGCAAGAAAACTACTGAGCTCACGTACTGGCTCCAAGTCTACTTTATCTACTTTGACTTGGTTTGTTTTGTCTCTGTTTCCCCCTGACCTTAACCAATGACTGGGCAAGTCTGTCACTTATCTCTGTCCTGTCTCTGCCACTGAGACAAGCTTCATGGCCACACACACATGCTGCTGTCGGCCGTGGGAGACAGAAAGCTGCTCTTGTGTGTGTGTGTGGGGGGGGCAGCAGGTGGCACAGAGGATAAAGCATTGACCTCGCGATCATGAGGTCCTTGGTTCAGTCCCTGACATTGCATGTGATGCTCTGGTTCTCTCCCCCATTAACAAGAAAAATTTTAAAAAGAAAATATATATATATGATTTTTACAATAATAAAACAAGGGCAACAAAAGGGAATAAATAAATAAATATTTTTTAAAAGATTTTATTTATTAATGAGAAAGGAGGAGAAAGAGAAAGAACCAGGCATCACTCTGGTACATGTGCTGCTGGGGCTTGAACTCAGGACCTCATGCTTGATAGTCCAATGCTTTATCCATTATGCCACCTCCCAGACCACCCTGGATAGTGTTTATAACAAAATCAGTGGTTAATGAAAGAGACACATCTCACTGCAGTGGGCGTGCTTCACAAGTAGTGAAGGAAGATTACAGGTGTCTGTCTTTCTCTCCCTCTGTACCTTCCCTCCCCTCTCAATTTCTCTCTGTTCTGTCGAGTAAAATGAAAAAAAAAAAAAAGAAAAGAAAAAGAAAAAATAAGAGACAAGCCTGGGGGGCTGTGTCCAAGGCCTGCCTCCAGCAAGAATGAGGTGAGAGGTGGCTTCTACCCCACAGAAAGAGCCCCCAGCCCCTCTGAGTTAGGAGTGAGCTGCTGGAGACGGTCCTCACTACACACTGCTGCAGGCCTGAGAGGCCCTGGTGGGCTTCCAGGGGATGTTCCTCCCAAACTAAACACCCACCTCTCTCCCCAGTCTCTGCTCACCTGCCCACATGGCCACTGTCTGCAACCCAGCACTGCTGTTAGGGTCCCCCACATACAAGGCATCCAGCAGGTGGGCACAGGAGCATCCACGGAACACTTCTTTCTCTTCTTTTTTTTTTTCCTCCTCCAGGGTGATTGCTGGGCTCGGTGCCTGCACCATGAATCCACCGCTCCTGGAGGCCATTTTTTCCCCCTTTTGTTGCCCTTGTTGTAGCCTCGTTGTGGTTATTATTGTTGATGTCATTCATTGTTGTATAGGACAGAGAGAAATGGAGAGAGGAGGGGAAGACAGAGAGGGGGAGAGAAAGACAGACACCTGCAGACCTGCTTCACCGCCTGGGAAGCGACTCCCCTGCAGGTGGGGAGCCGGGGCTCGAACCGGGATCCTCACGCTGGTCCTTATGATCTGCGCCACATGCGCTTAACCCGCTGCGCTACCGCCCGACTCCCAGATTTCTCTGTCTTAAAGATTTGGGGAGAATCATGTTTTTTTGGGGGGGTGGTGAAAGAACTTTGGTGGTGATAGGTGTGATGTATAACTCTACCCGGTAACTGTGTTACCTTGTGAACCATTGTGAGTCCCTAAAATACGTAAACAACGGGGGAGGGAGAGAGGGAGGGAGGGGAGAGATGGAAGGGATAGGAGGAAGGCTAGGAGGAGGATAGAAGAAAGGAAGGAATAAAGAAAGAAAGGTGTGTAGCAGGAAAAGAAGGAAGAGGGAAGTGAGGAAGGAAAGAAACGGGGCTGCTGTGTGCTGGGTCCTGCCACAGCCCCTGGTCCCCCTGTCCCCTTGCCGTCCGTCCACACTCTGCCCCAGGCTCTGGGAGGGAGCACAGTCCACCCCAAGCTCAGGGACAGAGCGGGCGGAGATGGGCGAACCCAGCACACCGGCCAGGTATGTACTGACTAGAATGAGCAGGGCACAGGGCCTCACGGGAGTTCAAGGACGCAACGAGGGAGGCCGTGTGCCGCACCCATCACCCACCGTGCTGTCACTTGGGCTCCACACAGACCTGGAGAGATGGCACCTTCCCCCATCCCACTGGCCCTTCCGAGGTGAGGTGGTTTCTGTGGGCTGGGGTAGGGACTGGGGGCTGCCAGAGGGTCAGTGGTGGGGCCACCGAGGAGCTCCTTCACCCAGCTCCCCCATCTGCCCTCCAGCCCTGTGCTCAGCATCCCCCACCTCCCCTCCTCAAAAGCCCTCCGTGCCGCCCCCAGACCCCCTGGCTCAGTGGTTGGCTGTTTGCCCTAACAGCTTGGCTTACCCTCCTGGGGGAACTGCTGATCTCTGGTCAGGAGGGAGAGACGGCTTTAAGGAATCCTGTCTCCCCAGGAGAAGGAGCCTCCTCGAGGCCTAGGTGATGGTGCACCCAGGTGAGCGCTCACACTGCTTGTGCAAGCACCCAGGTTTGGGCCTCTGTCCCCACCTGCAGGGGGATGCTTCGTGAGCAGTGAAGCGGGACTGCAGGTGTCTCTACCTCCCTCTCCCCTCGCAGTTTCTCGCTGTCCTATCACATAAAGAAGGAAAAAATGGCCTCCAGGAGCGAGGATTTATGGTGCAGGCACTGGGCCCCAGAAATAGCCCTGGCTATAGGAAGGAAGGAAGGAAGGAAGGAAGGAAGGAAGGAAGGAGGGAGAGAGGGAGGCAGAAAGAGAAAGGGAGAAAAGGGGAACAAGAAAAGGAAGAAAGGCAAGGGGGAGAGGGCACTGGGAATAATGGAGCCGTGCAGGCACAGAGCCCCAAGTCTATTGGTAAAAATAAATAAATACTAAATATGGTTCTTTGAGACCCAGGAGGTGCTGTGCTGAATGAAGTGCTGAACTCCTTTCCAACTCTGACACCGTCTCCCAGACAGTAACCTGGGCCCACCCGCGTAGCAGATGTCAGGCTCAGGAAAACACTAGTGAAGTCATGAGCCCCTTGGAATAGACCTAAAACAGACCTACTAGCTTTTTCCAAAACAGAGACCCCAAATCTCCACCTGCACTATTCTGGCCTTTAAATTCAAGATTAGTCAACTGTTTGTTCTTCTTTATATCTTAACTCTTTTTCAGCCACCAGGTTCCAGATATGCCATGAGGCCAACCTGACTGCCAACTTGGGCAGATGACTCCACCCATGTGTCCTGGAGCCCCGCTTCCCCAGAGCCCTGCCCCACTAGGGAAAGAGAGAGGCAGGCTGGGAGTATGGATCCACCTGTCAACACCCATGTTCAGCGGGGAAGCAGTTACAGAAGCCAGACCTTCCACCTTCTGCATCCCACAATGACCTTGGGTCCATAATCCCAGAGGGATAGAGAATAGGAAAGCTATCAGGGGAGGGGATGGGATACGGAGTTCTGGTGGTGGGAATTGTGTGGAGTTGTACCCCTCCTACCCGACAGTCTTGTCAATATTTCCATTTTATAAATAACATTTAAAAAAAAGTGGGAGTTGGGCGGTAGCGCAGCGGGTTAAGCGCAGGTGGCACAAAGGGCAAGGACCGGCATAAGGATCCCGGTTCGAGCCCCCGGCTCCCCACCTGCAGGGGAGTCACTTCACAGGCGGTGAAGCAGGTCTGCAGGTGTCTGTCTGTCTCTACCTCTTCTCTCTCCATTTCTCTCTGTCCTATATAACAATGACATCAATAACAACACAATAATAACTACAACAACAATAAAAAACAAGGGCAACGGGAGTCAGGCGGTGGCGCAGTGGGTTAAGCGCAGGTGGCGTGAAGCGCAAGGGAGGGTTAAGGACCCCGGTTCGAGCCCCCGGCTCCCCACCTGCAGGGGAGTCGCTTCACAGGCGGTGAAGCAGGTCTGCAGGTGTCTGTCTGTCTCTCCCCCTCTCTGTCTCCCCCTCCTCTCTCCATTTCTCTCTGTCCTATCCAACAACAACGACATTAATAACAACAATAACTACAACAAAACAAGGACAACAAAAAGGAATAAATATAAAAAAATAAAATAAATAAAACAAGGGCAACAAAAGGAAAAATAAATAAATAAAATATATTTTTTTAAAAAGTGTTGAACTCCCAAGCATGAGGTGCTGAATTCAGTCCCTGGCATTGCATATAAATAAGTGGATAAACTTACTAGTGAGTCAACAAACCCAACCGCAGCCTTCCTGAGGCTCTGGAGCAGAGCGACCATCCCAGCCTTGAGGGAGTAGCGTCTGGGAAGGGGACACTGGTGGGGGTGGGGCCCGGAAGCTCAATCTGCAGACTCAATCTGGAGTGTACTTGCCAGTGTGACTCTCAGAGGCCTCTGAAGTGGTGGTACTGATAGTGAGAATCAGCCAGAGAGATCACTCAAGGTGTATCTGAATGTAGAGGAAAAGGTTGCTCAGACCACTGAGATTGCTTATTCGTGAGACCCTAGCTCTGGGGTGGGGTGGGAGGGAGGGAAAGCTGTGCCAGCAAGATAGCTCACCCGGCCAGTGCACCTACTCGGCCATGCATCCGACCCAGGTTCCAGCCTGGCCCCACCGCACTAGAGGAAGTCTCCGTGCCTCAGTGTCTTTCCCTCTCCGTGTCTCTCGCTCTGGAAGTCTCAAAAGCTGCCTGCTTCTAACCTTCCCTGCACTCTCAGCACTACAGGTACCGGCTCAAAAGTAGCCTCTAGAGGGGCCGGGTGGTGGCGCACCTGCTAGAGCACACATGTCACAGCGCACGAGGACCTAGGTTCAGGCCTCTGGTCCCCACCTGCAGGGGGGAAGCTTCATGAGTGGTGAAGCAGGGCTGCAGTGTCTCTCTCCTTCTGCCCTCTTGATTTCTGTCTCTATCCAAACACACCCCTATAGCTTCGCTCGCCAAGGAGGCAAACAGAGCAAACAATATGAACTCATTAAAGCCTTGTGACAGGCAGGACCTGATTCCTTAAAGAAAAAAAGATTGATTCATCAATGAGAAAGACTGAGAGGAGGGAGGAAAGCAGAATGGTACATGTGATGCCACGTGCCAGGGATTGGACTTGGAACGCCATGCTTGAGAGTCCCATGCTCTACCCACTGTACCTCTGGGGCCTCGGACTCTCCTGCTATGCCCTGTTAGTGTCTTTCCATGATACTTCGATGAGAATCACTCGCCTGTGTCATCTGACCAGCACAAGGCAAACCCAGCCTTCTCTCCTAAAAGTACCAGACAGGAAAGAATCAGAGATCTCAGGTGTGTGTTTTTAACTTAGACTTTTTTTTTTTTTTTTTTTGCCTCCAGGGCTATTGCTGGGGCTCGGTGCCTGCACTATGAATCCACTGCTCCTGGAGGCTATTTTTCCCCTTTTGTTGCCCTTATTATTTATCATTGTTGTTATTGTTGTCATAGCTGTTGTTGGATAGGACAGAGAGACATGGAGAGAGGAGGGAAAGACAGAGAGGGGGAGAGAAAGACAGACACCTGCAGACCTGCTTCACCACCTGTCCAGTGACTCCCCTGCAGGTGGGGAGCCGGGGGCTCGAACCGGGATCCTCACACCGGTCCTTGCGCTTTGCGCCACCTGCGCTTAACCCGCTTAATCCTTTTTAAGGATTTATTTTGCAAGAAAGAAAGAGATAACCAAACATCACTCTGGTACATATGACACTGGGGATTGAACTTGGGACCTCATGTTTGAGCACCCAAAATTCTATCAGGGCACCACTGCCCAGACTGTGGCCATCTCGGTATTTTCGAGGCGGGGGAGGGGTGCCCACAAACCTGGGCTGGAGCCCTGGCACTGGGAGAGTTGCCTGGATGGAGAAGCAGTGCTGTGGTATCTCTTTCACTTCTCCTGTGTTTTCCTCTTCAAAATAAAAAATGGGGTGGGGTGGGGCAGTGTGGCTAGCAGTCATATCAGGCATGTGTTCATTCCCGGCACTTCTTCTTCTCCTAGCGTTTGCCCTTCTTCCGTAGCCAGTCAACAGCGTCAGGTTGAGCCTGATGTCAAGTTTCGAGACCTCCTTTGAATCTGGAGAGCTGGCAGTCGTTGACTATGTGGGTCATAGTCTGTCTGTAGCCGCAGGGGCAGTTCGGGTCGTCTCTGGCTCCCCAGCGATGGAACATAGCGGCACACCGGCCATGGCCTGTTCCATAGCGATGGAGGATTCCCGGCACTAGAAGGAAAGAAGGAAGAAAAAGAGCGAAGGAAAAATAAGAGGGAGTCGGGCGGTAGCGCAGCGGGTTTAGCGCATGTGGCCTAAAGCGCAAGGACCGGCGTGAGGATCCCGGTTCGAGCCCCCCGGCTCCCCACCTGCAGGGGAGTCGCTTCCCAGGCGGTGAAGCAGGTCTGCAGGTGTCTGTCTTTCTCTCCCCCTCTCTGTCTTCCCCTCCTCTCTCCATTTCTCTCTGTCCTATCCAACAACATCAATAACAACAATGATAACTACAACAATAAAACAACAAAAGGGAATAAATAAATAAATATAAAAGTACTAAAAAGAAAGAAAGAAAGAGAAATGAAATAAAGAGCGCACAAAGCTCTGGGTTCAGGCCTCCTGTCCTCCACTGCAGTGGTAAAAGCTGCGGCGTGGCTCTCCGGGTCTAGTCGCTGCCTCTAGCCCAGACAAACACAGGAAGGCCACCGGGAGCGCTGGGGTCCCGCAGGCATCGAGCCCCAGTGACAACCTTGGTGGCAATTAAAAAAGTAAAGAAAAAGGAAGGAAGTGAAGGCTGGAGCAGTGCTACCGCGGTGATAGCGCAAAGTAGCAGCAGGGGCGGCCTTGCGCAGCGTCTGACTGCAGAGGCCCAGGCCCAGGCCCGGACACCCAGGACAGGCTGGGCAGGCAGAGCTGCACCTGATCTCAGATCGCTCCTTAGCACATCTCTCACTTATGAGAGAACGGGCGCCGGGGCTTCACTCCTGCACCTGCAGGGACCCCAGCACCTTTATTTCACAGTAAGACAAGCAGCTTGTGGGCCGAGCTGCGGGGGGGAGGAGTCAAGTGTTCTTGATGAAGGGATGCCGAGAGGGTGAGATGCTGCTGGGATCTGCTACGATTTCATTTACTCAGACTCTGTGCTGGGCCTAAACCTTCCCAACCCCAACCAAAAGCGCGTCTCCCAAGCTGGGGGGATGGCGCGGGCGGGGGGCTAGTTAATTGCAAAGCCTGCCTTGCTTTGCCTCTTAGGTGAACAGTAGAGACACACACCACTTTTCCTCTTCAGTTTTTTTTTTAATATTTATGTATTAATGAGGGAGAAAGAGACCCAGAGCATCACTCTGTCACAGAGGATGCCAGAGATCAAATAAAATCTAACCTGGATCTTCATGCTCGTGAGTCCCACGCTTTATCCACAGCACCACCTCCTGGGCTGCTTGCCCTCCCCCCACGCCCCTTCCCCCCCCCCCCCTCTCTCTCTCTCTCTCTCTCGTCTTGCCATGTGTAATTTCACCACTCTGGCTGGGACACTTTCATCCAGACTTGCAGGACACCCTCAGCTGTCCTCCACTGCCATGCACACACCTTCAGGCTCCAGTCCCTTCTGTCCTGGCCTTGTTCTTACATCTACTGCATTTATCTATAGGACAGGGTGGGGGGGGGGGGATGGAGAGGGAGAGAAAAGAAGAAAGGAAGAAAAAAAGGAAAGAGGGAGTCAGGCGGAAACGCAGCGGGTTAAGCGCAGGTGGCACAAAGGGCAAGGACCGGCATAAGGATCCCGGTTCAAGCCCCCGGCTCCCCACCTGCAGGGGAGTCAGCAGTGAAGCAGGTCTGCAGGTGTCTGTCTTTCTCTCCTCTTCTTCGTCTTCCCCTCTCTCTCCATTTCTCTCTGTCCCTCTCTGTTGTCTCCTCCTCTCTTAATTTCTTTCTGTCCTAGCCAATAAAATAGGAAAAAAAAAAATAATAAAGGCCCAGTGGTGGATTCATAATGCCAGCACTGAGCCCCAGCAATAACCGTGGAAACAATTAAAGATAAATGAACGAAGGAACGAATGAATGAACAAATGAATGAATAAGTAATAGTAGTGGTCCCGGAGGCAGGGCAAGTGAATGAAGCATTGGACTTTGAGTGACATGAGAAATCTCTAGGCCCCTGGCGTCTACATCCCAGTGGCTGGCTCTGCTGGCAGCCAATCTGCTCTCACCTTCAGTGTCAGCACCCTGATGGACACTGGTTCTGGCCAATGAGCTTGTGCCGCGCCCAGCTTGACCCTGATAAAAGCTGCCCGCAGTGGGAGAAGCGTGTGCAGGTCGGGTGGGAATCAGCCTGTCGCCCAGTGAACATAAAAACAACTCAACTGCCTGCCTTCCATGTGGCCTGAGGCCTCGTTCTTTGGTTAATTTTGAGCTGTACTACAGAATTTTTCATTACACGAGGTCCTGAGACCTTTCAAGTTAAATCATTTTTTAAATATTTATTTCCTTTTTGTTGCCTTTTTTTAATTGTTGTAGTTATTGTTGATATTGATGTCGTTGTTGTTGGATAGGACAGAGAGAAATGGAGAGAGGAGGGGAAGACAGAGAGGGGGAGAGAAAGACAGACACCTGCAGACCTGCCTCACTGCCTGTGAAGTGACTCCCCTGAAGGTGGGGAGCTGGGGGCTCAAACTGGCTTTCTGCCACCTGTGACGCTGCGCTACCATCCGACTCCTGCTCTCTCTCTCTCTCTTTCTAAAGATTTATTTATTAGAGAGAGACAGAGAGAACATGAACTCTGGCACCTACAATGCTGAGGACTGAACTCAAGATCTCATGCTTGAGAACTTAATACTTTATCCACCTGGTTAATGGCTTTTAGACACTTACGGTGTGTTTACTAAGCCCAGGAGGTGGCGTAGTGGGTGCAGCATTCTTACTGTGCTCCGTGGGCTCTTCATCAACTTCCTTTCCCTCCCTCCTACCCTCCCTCCCGCCTCGCTCCCTTCTTTCCTTCTTTTTGGCCATTTTTTCCTTTTTTTTTTTTTTTGATAGGACAGAAATTGAGGGGGGAGGGGAAGATAGAGAGGGAAAGAGAGATTGGCACCTGAAGGGGGAGTCCCCACCCCCACTGCAAGTGGGGAAGCAGGATCCTTGTGCTTAATACTATGTGCATTCAACCCAGTGTGCCCGGCCCCACCCTTTTTAAAAAGCAATTATCCTCACTTTTACTTTCTTGAAATTTTACTTTATTTTGACAGGACAGAGAGAAATTGAAAGGGGAGGAAAGAGAGAGAGGGAGAGAAAGAGACACCTGTAGCACAGCTTCACCACTCAGGAATCCTCCCTCTGCGGGTGGGGACCAGGAGCTTGAACCTGGGTCCTTGTGCTGCCTGGTGATGAGTGCTCTCAACAGGGTGTTCTACCAACTGACCTCTCTCTTCTCCTTTCTCTCTCTCTTTCTCTCTCTCTCTCTACTTCCTTCCTGCCCCCAGGGTTATCACTGGGGCTTGGTGCCTGCACAGAATCTGTCTGGTGACCATGCTTTCATAGAGGGTGAGCACTAGAGAGAGTGATAGAGGGGAGGAGAGGGGCCAGGTGGCGGCACACCTGGTGAAGCAGACGCGCTACAGTGTACAAGGACCTGCAGGGAACACCAAAGGAGACCACCTGGGACCGCAGTAAGGCAGGACTGGAAGGACTGCAGGACCCACCAAATCACCAATCACGGTGAGTGCAAACACCAAACACGCGTGGCTCATGGACAGAGAGGAGCCTGGGGAGAGATTAAGTGACTGGTAACAGTCCAGCAGTTTACCAGTTGAGACACCACCTCCAGTCTGTTTCAGCAACAAAAAGACGGCTGAAGGGAGGAGAGGACTCCCCTGAGACTCACCAAATGCAGCTGTGAGTCTCCATTGCTGCTGCCCTCAGAATCTGGAGCAGCGGCTGAGGGCCCTGTGCTGACAGGGGGACAGAGACCTAGTCAGGAAACTCAGGAGAAGATCTGTCCCTCTGCAGCCTAGCAGTGGGGCTGTGAGTCTCTTTGCATAACAAGGACCTGCAGGGGGAAAGCTTCCCAGAGTGGTGCCGCAGGTGTCTTTCTGTCTCTCTCCCTCTCTATCTCCTCCTTCCTCTCAATTTCTGGCTGTCCCTATCCAATAAATTAAGATAAAAAAAAATTTTTTTTTAAAGAGGGAGGGAAGGAGAGACACCGTAGTACAAGTTGGGCTTAGGGGTGGGGTGGGAATTGAGTCCAAATCCTTGCTCTGTCCACTCCTGTCGGCCTGCACGCAGGCTCCCACGTCTCAGGGCTTCTCTGGGTCTGCCAGCAGCAGAGCTCTCACCTTTCTGGCTGCTAGGCTGTAGTGGTTGTCACCCAGGTCCCCAGTGCATTCTGTGGGATACAGGCCCCGGGCAGCCAACAGAGACATCCCAGTACCCAGCTGGTTAATGGAAGCCCCTTTTAGGAACCTGACGTCTCCCCCACCATCCAGCGGGTTGCCTCTCAGGGAAGCCGGGTCCTGTGGCCCTTTCCAGCGCTTAAATCAGCCCTTCTTGAACATGCTCTTTCCAGATTTCCACCCTAACCCACCTCCTATAAGAAGATTCTCAACCATCTCTCTTCAATTTATTTATTTAAAAACAAAAAATTGGTGGTGGGGGGGATGGTTCGGTGATGCACCTCATTGAATAAACACATTGTAGCACATAACAGCCTGGGTTCAAGCCTCCAGTCCCCATCTGCAGTGGGGGAGCTTCATGAGTGGTGAAATATTGCGGCAGGTGTCTTTCTGTGTCACTCCCTTCTCCCTCAGCTTCTCTGTTTATATTCTAAATAAATAAATTAAAATATTAAAAATTTTTCCGGTAGAATATGTGAAAGAAACCACAGCACAGCACAGAAGTTTCCTTTAATGGGGTAGAGACCAGACTCTAACGTGGATTGTGTCTAAGTGAAATAGCAGTGAGCTGTTCACTACGCAGGTGACCTATTTCACTGGCCCCTTTGAAGTCGTAAAAAAATGTTTATTGGCACAAGGACCGGCGTTGTTGGGATCCCAGTTCAAGCCCCCCCAGCTCTCCACCTGCAGGGGGGGTCTCTTCACAAGCGGTGAAGCAGGTCTGCAGGTGTCTGTCTTTCTCTGCCCCTCTCTGTCTTCCCCTCCTCTCTCCATTTCTCTCTGTCCTATCCAACAACAACAATAACTACAACAATAAAAAAGGGCAACAAAAGGGAAAAATAAATGTAAAAAAAATAATAAAGTTAAAAAATATATATTTATTGGAGCTAGGCAGTGGCCTACCCTGTAAAGTGCATATGTCACTACACATATGAACCAGCTTGACCCTGGTTCGAGCTCCCAGTCCTCACCTGCAGGGGGCTTCACAAGTGGTAAAGCTCAGGTGTCTCTCTCTTTCCTTCTCCCTCACTACCTCTCACTTCCCTCTCAATTTCTCTGTCTCTCTTCAAATAAATAAATACATAAAATAAAATTTAAGAATGATTATTAACGAGAGATGGAGAAGCAGAACATCACTCTGGTGCATTTGACGCCAGGGACTGAATTTGAGCAGGACCTCATTCTTGAGGTGCTTTCTCCACTGTGCCACTTCCTGTCAGGAAAAAAAAAACATATATATATATATTTTTTTCTCTTCTTCTGCTTTTTTTCTTTTACTTTTGCTCAGCTCTGGCTTATGATGGGTCTGGGGGATCTCAGATACTCAGGCATGAGAGTCTGTTGTGTAAGCCACTGGGCTAAAGCAGATATGAAAAACAAATTTCTGCTCAAGCTTTTTATTATTTTTTATTGTTGTAGTTATAATTACTGTTGTTGTTATTGATGTCGTCATTGTTAGAGAGGACAGAACAAAATGGAGAGAGGAGGGGGAGAGAAAGACAAACACCTGCAGACCTGCTTCACTGCCTGTGAAGCGACTCCCCTGTAGGTGGGGAGCCCGGGGCTCGAACCGGGATCCTTAGGCCGGTCCTTGCGCTTTGTGCCAAGGGCACTTAACCCGCTGCGCCACCACCCACCTCCCTCTGCTCGAGATTTCAGCACAGGCTGTAGACCCAGGATATCACCCCCCTGTACCACCGACAGCTGTGTGACCTCGGGCAGGTGCTGCCAAGCCTCCTTCACAGGGACACGGGTCAGTGCCAGGTGATAAGTGGCACCTGTGCTCTCCACCAAGGGCCTCAGCATAATAGTTGCTCACTAGACCCTTGTGTTCTAGGAATACTGGAGTTTCTGGGGTTTCTGGGGAGAAAGAGCTGGCTTCAGGTGCACTGCAAGCAGGGAGGGCTTCCTGGAGGCATGGCATTTTGAATGGCCAGCCTAAGGAGGAAAGAAATCCTGGGCTCCACCAAGTTTCAGATACTATCATGGCTCCATCTTGTTTCCCTGGGCAGCCGACCTCACCAGTGTGTCCCAGAATCCCACCTCTCCAGAGCCCTGCCCTACTAGGAAAAGACAGAAACAGGTGGGGGGATGGATCAGACCTGTCAACACCCATGTCCAGCGGAGAAACAATTCCAGAAGCCAGAACTTCCACCTTCTGCTCCCCATAAAGAGTTTTGTTCCAGACTCCCAGAGGGGTAAGCGATAGGGGAAGGTGACCAGAGGGCTCCGGACCTCATTCCACCAGGAAGGTTCGTCACCAGGAGTTTTGCTTTTATGCCGCCAAAGAAAGGGAGGAGAATCTAGAAACCTCCAGAGCAATCCAGGCGTGGTTTTGCTTATCTGAGAGGAGGGGAAAAGGTAAGACACGTGGAAATAGTAATAGGTGTAGGGGTGAACTAGAAAGCAAGTGAAGGCAGGACCATTGAAAAAATGGGCAGGGAGTCGGGCGATAGCGCCCCCGGGTTAAGCGCAAGTGGCGCCAAGACCGGCGTGAGGATCCCGGTTCGAGCCCCCGGCTCCTCACCTGCAGGGGCGTCGCTTCCCAGGCGGTGAAGCAGGTCTGCAGGTGTCTGTCTTTGTCTCCCCCTCTCTGTCCCTGGTCCCCATCGACAGGAGGAAAACTTCAGGAGTGATGAAGCAGGGCTGTGGGTGTCTCTCTGTCTTTCTCCATCCCTATCTCTTTTTCTGCCCTCTAAATTTCTCTCCTATCAAATAAAGTCTGAAGCAGGTCTGCAGGTGTCTGTCTTTCTCTCCCCCTCTCTGTCTTCCCCTCCTCTCTCCATGTCTCTCTGTCCTATCCAACAACGACGACAACAATAAAAAAAAAAAAAAAGGGCAACAAAAGGGAATAAATAAATAAATAAATAAAAAGAAAAAAGAGAGAAAACGGACAAATCAATACATATCTATACATATGTAGTTAGGGAGTCATAGAATCAGCCCATTTCGGTGACCTTGGGAGCTAATGCAGTTTCCAGTGGCGGCGCTAAGACACCGCTGGTGGGAATGGCGTGGAATCGTGTCCCTAGCATCTTACAGGTTTGTGAATTAACATCAAATCACTAAAAAAAAAAAAAAAAAAAGTCCCGGGCTCGGCGGGTGGGGAGGACATTCCGATCAGGGGAGGGTGAGGACCCGGCCTGCGGAGGCGGGGCGGCTGGCCCGAGGGGGCGGGCGGCTGCGGGGCGCCCTGGGCTCCTCCCCGGGGCGGGGCGGGGCGGGGCGGGGCGGCGAGCTGAGCGCGGAGCGGGCAGCCGGGAGCGGGGAGCGGGCGGCGGCTGCGGGCGAGCGGCGCGGTGAGTGTGCGGGGCGGGCGGGCTGGCGGGTGCGCACCGGGGCCTCGCTCCGGGAGAGCGCGGGAAGCCGTCGGGGCCGGCAGGGGCGAGCGGGCGGCGTGCGTCCCCGGGTGCGGTGCGGTGCGGTGCGGTGCGGTGCGGGCGGGCGGGCAGTGGCGCGCCCCGCACGCGTCGGGCTGACAGCCGGGTGCGCCTGGCCGTGGGGGCGCCGCAGTGTGCGCCCCGCTTTGCCCGGCGTCCCAGCCTGCTGGACCGGCCACCCCTGGCGGCGGGGACATGTGGCCTCGGCCGGGTCCGCCCCGGGCTGCCCGGGACCGTGCGGGGGACCGTGCGGGTCGCCCCCGTGCTGGCCTGTCCGGTGCCAACCGCGGGGCCGGCCGGTGCGCCGCGTCCCGCCCAGCCCCGGCCCCCGGCCCCCTGGAATTTGGGGAGCCCCGCAGCGCAGCCGGGCCGCACAGCTGGAGAGTTAAGACCGACCGACCAAGCGCAGCGCAGCCCGAGGCCGCTCCCACCCGCCTGCTACCCCGTGCGGGACGCCTCCGCCTGGGGTCCGTCCGTCTGTCCTCCCGCGGCGCCCTGGGACGCAGCCGGCACCTTCCTCTGTGTCCGAGGAAGCGGCCGGGCGGGCGTGCAGCCCCTTTGCGGCGTGCGGGGAGGTGCGGGATGCCTCCTGCCCTGGGCCGCCCTGACCCGGGAGGGGCTTCACTTCGGACGGAGGCTCCTTGAGCTCCTGCCAGAGCCCCCGGCTGCGGTAATCGTTTGGCGTGTCTGTGAGTGTGCGTGTGTGTGTGCGCGTGTGTGCGTGTGCGTGTGAGTGTGTGTGTGCGCGTGTGTGCGTGCGTGTGAGTGTGTGTGTGCGCGTGTGTGCGTGTGAGTGTGTGTGCGTGTGAGTGTGTGCGTGTGTGTGCGTGTGTGCGTGTGAGTGCGTGTGCGTGTGTGTGTGCGCGTGTGTGTGCGCGTGTGTGCGCGTGTGTGCGTGTGAGTGTGTGTGTGTGAGTGTGTGTGTGTGTGTGTGTGTGCGTGTGAGCGTGAGAGTGTGTGCGCGTGTGTGTGTGCGCGCGTGTGTGAGTGTGTGTGTGTGTGCGTGTGTGTGTGTGTGTGAGTGTGTGTGTGTGAGTGTGTGTGTGTGTGAGTGTGTGTGAGTGTGTGTGTGTGTGCGTGTGTGTGTGAGTGTGTGAGTGTATGTGAGTGTGTGTGTGTGAGTGTGTGTGTGTGTGAGTGTGTGTGTGAGTGTGTGTGTGTGTGTGTGAGTGTGTGTGAGTGTGTGTGAGTGTGTGAGTGAGTGTGTGTGTGAGTGTGTGCGCGCGCGTGTGTGTGTGTGTGTGAGTGTGTGCGTGTGTGAGTGTGTGTGAGTGTGTGTGTGTGTGTGAGTGTGTGCGTGTGTGAGTGTGTGTGTGTGAGTGTGTGCGTGTGTGAGTGTGTGTGTGCGCGCGCGTGTGTGCGTGTGAGTGTGAGAGTGTGTGTGCACGTGTGGTGTGTGCATGTGTGCGCTTATGTGTCCGTGTGTGCGCGTGTGCGCGTGTGTGTGTGCGTTTCTGCGTGTGTCTGTGTGTGCGTGTGTGTGCATGTGTGCGCTTATGTGTCCGTGTGTGTGCGTGTGTGTGTGTGTACGTTTCTGCGTGTGTGTGTTTGCGTGTGCGTGTGTGTGCATGTGTGCGTGTGTGTGTTGCTCCCACAAGGAAAACAAGCTCATCAAAGGCTGTGGCTGGTGGCGTGAGTGTGGACGTTTATGGGGTAAGCTGGGCCCTGGGGTGTGATTAAGCTCAGCGGGTGTCTCACTTGAATTCATGCCGCTGGAGTCACCAGACCGGAGTTGGGGTGAGTGTCTTGCCTTGGTTGGTGTAAGACACCATCGTCCTTGTCAAGTGCTCCTGACAGCACCGGGAACCGGAATTGGCGCGTATGCCAACGTGTTGGCTGCATTTGATCTTGCACACTTTCTGGAGTGTTGGGTGTTTCTGTGAGGACACGGTATCCCCGAGGATGCTGGTTGATTTCTTGTTGTGCCCAAGGGTGTGTTTGCCTTGGCTTTCCACCTCGACGGGTGCCGGCGGGCCGGGAACTGGTGCATTTTCTGTTCCCTTAGGTGCTGGCCCTCTCTGTCTCATTTTTTATTAGCAGCTGGGGGTGACATACTTTCAAGGGTGTGCCCTCCACAGCTGGGGGACAGTGTGGATCCTTTCCAGCCCTTTACAGGAGTCAAAAGAGCATCTGCTTTGGAAAATAAAGATGGGGCTAGTGTGGCCCGATTGGTTTTTCTGTTGTGCCCTGTTTTAGGAAGGGGGCAGCGGAGGAAGCTGCTGCCATTGTTTTGACCTGAGAACGAGGAGTACCCGGAGGGTGTGAGGGACCCCAGCAAGACCATCTGGAAAATGTCTTCCTATTGTTGATTTTTTTTTTTCATTTTTCTTTTTTTTTAAAAAAATATTTATTTATTCTCTTTTGCTGCCCTTTTTTTTTATTGTTGTAGTTATTGTTGTTATTGATGTCGTCATTGTTGGCTAGGACAGAGAGAAATGGAGAGAGGAGGGGAAGACAGAGAGGGGGAGAGAAAGACAGACACCTGCAGACCTGCTTCACCGCCTGTGAAGCGACTCCCCTGCAGGTGGGGAGCCGGGGGCTCGAACCGGGATCCTGACGCCGGTCCGTGAGCTTCGCGCCACATGTGCTTAAACCGCTGTGCTACCGCCGGCTCCCTTTTTTTTTTTTTAATTTCTTTATTGGGGAATTAATGTTTTACATTCGACAGTAAATACAATAGTGTGTACCTATATAACATTTCCCAGTTTTCCATATAACAATACCCCCACTAGGCCTATTTCTTTTTTGACTCAACATGAGGTCATATGATTGAAAGTTTGGTTGGGGAGTCGGGCTGTAGCGCAGCGGGTTGAGCGCAGGTGGCGCAAAGCACAAGGACCGGCATAAGGATCCCGGTTCGAGCCCCGGCTCCCCACCTGCAGGGAAGTCGCTTCACAGGTGGTGAAGCAGGTCTGCAGGTGTCTGTCTTTCTCTCCCCCTCTCTGTCTTCCCCTCGTCTCTCCATTTCTCTCTGTCCTATGCAATAATAACTACAACAATAAAACAACAAGGGCAACAAAAGGGAATAAATAAAATAAATATTAAAAAAAAAAAGAAAGTTTGGTTGACTTGTGGCTTCATTTGGGGGAAAGTGTTTGAACTTTGGGTGTCTAAAAAAAGTGCTCCATATAACATTTAGACTGAGAAGGAGTAGCAGTGTTCTGGCGAAAAAGGGAAGAAAAGAAAGATTGAAACATTCTTTGCTCTAATATTCTAAAATATTACAGCAAAGATAGTAAGTGAAGGGGCCAGGTGGTGGCGCACCTGGTTAAGTGCACACATCACAGTGCTCAAGGGCCAGGGTTCAAGCCACTGGTCCTGCAGGGGGAAAGCTTCACAAGTGTTAAAACACGGCTGCCACTGTCTCTCTGTTTCTCTCCCTCTCTATCACCCCCTTCTCTCTCGATTTCTGGCTGTCTCTATCCAATAAATAAATAAAGATAATTTAAAAAAAGAGAAAAAAGTGTTCAGTGTTAAAAAAAAAAAAAGACAGTGGAAATCAAAAGGGAAGGGGGAGATATGGAGGGAGAGAGACAGAGAGACGCCTGCAGCCCTGCTTCACCACTCGTGATGCTTTTCACCCTGCAGGTGGGGACTTGAACCTGCGTCCTTGCGAAGTGTAGCATGTGCGCGCAACCGGGGTGCACAACCACCTGGCCCCCCCGATCTCTCTCTCTCTATCCAATAAATAAATAAATACCTTAAAGTGTCCAGGCAGTGGCACAACTGGTTAAGAGCACACACTAGCGTGCCCAAGGACTCAGGTTCGAGCTCCTGGTCCCCACCTGCAGGGGGAAAGCTTCACTCCTGGTGAGGCAGGGCTGCAGGGGTCGTTTTGTCTATTTCCCTCTCTATTCCACCCTCTCTCTGTCTCTGTCCTATAATAAATATATAAATGTGGTTTTAAGAGAAGTGTTAAAAAATAAATTTTAAAAAGTAAGTGAAGGGGAAAATAGGGTTACCCAGGAACATCTTCATTTAAGAAAAGTATATTCATAATTCAAGAGTGAGCTTTTGCTTCATATATTTTTAATGTTATATTTTTATTATTTATTTATTTTGGATAACAAATGAAATTTTATTTGGAGGCCAGTTATTTTATTTATTTATTTATTTTTCCAGAGCACTTACTCAGCTATGGTGGTAGGGACTGAACCTGGGACTTTGACTTCGGAGCCTCAGGCATGAGAGTCTCTTTGCATAACCATCATGCTATCTACCCTAACCTCTTTCTTTCCTTTCCTTTTCTCTTCTCTTCTTTTTTTGTTGCCTCCAGGGTTACTGCTGGGGCTCGGTGCCTGCACCATGAATCCACTGCTCCTGGAGACCCTTTCTTTTCCCTTTGTTGCCCTTGTTGTTTTTTTTTTTTTTTTTTTTTTTTCCGTTGTTGTGGTCGAGAGAGGAGGGGAAGACAGAGCTGGGGAGAGAAAGACAGACACCTGCAGACCTGCTTCACTGCATGTGAAGCGACCTCTCCGCAGGTAGGGAGCCGGGGCTTGAGCCAGGATTCTTGCATGGGTCCTTGCACTTTGTACTGTGTGTGTTTCACCCAGTGCACGACCGCTCAGGCCCCTAAAATTTTTCCTTTAGACATATTGGTATCCTTTCCCCCCATTTGATATAGGTTGACAGCTCATTTTCTTGTACCAGGGGTGAGGTGAGGGATAGTTAAAGAAATCTGACGGCCTCCTCCGCTCTTTCTCCCTGGACCTCATTTATGTGAGCAAGGCCACTGACCTTTTTTGAAAGACATACAGGTTTTTGTGATTCCCCTTTCTCCCCTGCCTCCAATTCTGGCAGGAAAGGGCAGTGAAGTGACTAAAAGGAGAAAAACAAAGTTCAAGGGGAATCGAAAATTGGGTAATTCTCCCTTGAATGACCAAGTGTGTACTTTACTCTGTCATGTGACTTTGTTGTTATCAAGAAACAAGTCAGGACATGAAAACCCTGAAAACTGGGGGGGTTGGGGGGGGCGAAAAAGGACAGTGAGGGGTTGTGGGGAATGGCGCTGGGGCTGCCGGGCTTTCACTCCGTTTTAGTGGCTTGTTTCAAGTCCTCACTCCTTGCCTGCCTGTGCCCTGCTCTGCCCTCAGGCTCCCAACCAGTGTCCCCGGGAGTGTGCTTTGCCCAAAGTCAGACCCATTTTGGGGGGCCAGGAGGTGTCTCACCTAGTAGACATACACAGTCTCACAGGCTAGGACCCAGGTTCAAGTCCCTAGTTCCCTGGTGGGGGTGGGGGAGCTTCATGAGCAGTGCAGTGGTGTTGCACTGTCTTTCCTGTCCCTCACCTTAACATCTAAAAGGATAAAATAAGGGAGTCGTGCAGACACTGAGCCCCTGGTGATAACCCTGATGGCAAAACAGACAAATAAATAAAAACATATCAGCTGTTTTCTTTATCACTTAAAAAAAAAAATCTTAGTTCAAACACAAGTCGAACCTGAAATGGAATTGGAGTATTACACCCAAGTAAAAGACTCTGGGGTGGGTGGGTGGGTGGGTAGGAAAATACAGGTCCATGAAGGATGATGAATGACATAGTGGGGGTTGTACTGTTAAATGGGAATCTGGGGAATGTTATGCATGTACAAACTATTGTATTCACTGTTGAATGTAAAGCATTAATTCCCCAATAAAGAAATAAATTATTTTTAAAAAAAAGATGTAAAGAAAAAGACATTGTAAGGTGGAAGTGAGAAGCAGGGTGTTTAGGAGGACAGGCAGTGTCCTGAGGTTAGCGTGATGCTCATGCACTTGAAGAGGGTGGTGACAGAGACCCCCCCCCCAAAAAAAAAAAAATCTTAGTATTTCTCTCACAAAGTTTTTGGTAATGGGTACGGTTCCCGGCTTATACAGAGAAGTGTGGGTGACAGTTAATTGGGAGGTCTTACTTAACAAGTTCTTTTTTTCCTTGGGGGATATGTTTTGACATTCTAAGATCCCTGGACGCCTTAAAGTGGTGATCGTGGGAGCCGCCCTACATCAGCTGTAGCTATAATGAAATGCGATGTATTAACTAGTGAGAGAACCAGAGCGTCACCTGGTATGTGCGACGCTGGGGCTCAAACTCAGGACCTCATGCTCAAGGCTCCCACACAGACCTCTCTGGCTGCTAGATTTTATTAGATTAGTGTCCCTCCCTCCCTCCCCCCACACCAGAGAGAAACAAAGAACCAGGAAGAGAGACAAGGTCCCCACAGTACTGAATGAAGCTTCTCACTGTGTGCTGGGGCCCAGGCTTGAACCTGGGCTGTCCACATGGCAGCGCAGCACACATCCACGCCAGCTGTTCGGGGGGGTCCTGTGGACTCTTGTTTTCTGGTAAACAGTGGGAGGGGGAGGAGCGACAGAAGAGGGGTGCTGCAGCATTCATTGCCTGCCACTCACCAGCCTGTCCCTTTGCATGGTGTCTCCCGCGTGTTGGCTGGGACACTTTAAGGCGTGCCCCCTCCCGGGTGAGCTGTCTTCCTGCCCTTTCCCCCCACGTTTATCCTTTGCCACAGTGGGGTCACTTTAGTAAACTCCGGTTTCTGGGCTGCCGGAAGACTGGCCTTGAGAGTGTTTTCCCTTGGGACGGTGGTGTGCACACAGCTAACCCACAGGGCAGTAGCCGCAGGGGCAGAGTGTCGTTGCCAGTGTCCACTGACCGCTTCCCGCATGCCGGCTAGTCAGACGGCCACCTGAACTCCGTCCCTACGAACATGGGCCAGTTAACTCTCCCTGAATGACCAAGTGGGATCTCCTTTGCTTTCTTTTTAAAAACATTTACTTTAATGGAAGACATAGAGAAAAAGATACAGATGGAGAAAGAGGGGGATGGGGAGGGCGAGACAGACACCATGGCACTGTGCAGCTCTGGCTTAGGGTGGTGCTGGGGATTGACCCTGTGACCTCAAACTCTCAGGCATCACAGCCATTTGCATAACCATTATGCTATCTCTTCAACCCCGATTTCTTTTTGTAATTGGGGAAACTGAGGCTCACCTTGGTGCTGCTCCCATGGAGGCCCACAGCACAGGGAAGCAGTGGCGGAGCTGAGGTTTGAAGGATCAGTGTCTGAACACCCCCCACCCCCCTAGAGCCGGTTCAGAAATTGTATATATTTTTTTTCTTTCTCTCCCCCAGCACTGTGCAGCTCTGGCTTCTGGTGGTTCTAGGAATTGAACTTGGGACTTTATTTATTTATTTATTATTATTATTTAAAATTTCTTTATTGGGGAATTAATGTTTTACATTAACAGTAAATACAATAGTTTGTACATGCATAACATTTTCCAGTTTTCCATATAACAATACACCCCCCACTAGGTCCTCTGTCATCCTTCTTGGACCTGTATTCTCCCCACCCACCCACCCCAGAGTCTTTTACTTTGGTGCAATACGCCAATTCCAGTTCAGGTTCTACTTGTGTTTTCTTTTCATTTATTTATTTTTTAATATTTATTTATTCACTTTTGTTGCCCTTGTTGTTTTATTGTTGTATTTATTATTACTGTTGTTGTTATTGATGTCGTCATTGTTGGATAGGACAGAGAGAAATGGAGAGAGGAGGGGGAAGCCAGAGAGGGGGAGAGAAAGACAGACACCTGCAGACCTGCTTCACCACCTGGGAAGCGACTCCCCTGCAGGTGGGGAGCCGGGGCTCGAACCGGGATTCTTACGCCGGTCCTTGTGCTTTGCGCCACCTGCGCTTAACCCACTGCGCCGCCGCCCGGCTCCCAGAAAGAAAATGTTTTTCTGTGCTAGCAAAATAGCTCACGTGGTGAGTGTGCTGCCTTGGCGTGCACAGCTTAGTGGCTAGAGAAAGGGTCTTAAAAAATCCTACAGTGGCGGGGTACATAGCATAATGGCTATGTGAACTGACTCTCATGCCTGAGGCTCCATCAAGTCACAGGTTCAACCCCCTGCACCACCGTAAGCCAGAACTGAACAGTGTTCTGGTAAAAAAAAAAAAAAAAAATCCTACAGTGCACAGTACAGACCCCAGCAGAGGCATCGCACCCCCAGTTTCAGAGTGTGGGGGTTGAGGGCTCTGACTAGGTGATGCCTCTGGTAGCAGTGCAGCTGGTGGCAGTGCAGCTGGTTTGAATTCCTCTCCTCCAAGGAAGCTGCGGACCTGGAGCCCAGAGCCCCTCCTTTCTTATGTAGAGGAGTGGAAGAAACTTTTCACTGAGGCTGCCCCGGCAGTGGGGAAAAGTCATCTTCCTCCCCACCAGCTTCCTCTGGGCTTCATTTGCAATTGCCTGCGTTTATTTACATTGAAATACCCGGAACATTTACATGTCAACAGTAGCTGAAACCTCTGCTCCTCTGACTGGTGAGACCTGGCCTCCTGGGGGAGGACCCCCAGTCGGTGGGAGCGGCCCCTCCTCACTTCCTTCCCTACCTCAAGTTGCTCCTCCACTCTGGGCTGGGGAGATACAGCAGCTTGCTAGCCCACAGGATTAGTGTGTGAGGGTCCCGGGTTCAGTTTCTTGCTTGGCATTGTGTCAGAGCTGAATGGTGCTCTGGTCTCTCTTCTTATCATGGCAATTAATGCATATATATAATATTAATGCATATATATAATATTAATGCATATATATATATATATATATATAACTAGAGCACTGCTCAGCTCTGGCTTAATGTGGTGCTGGGGATTGAACCTAGGACCTCAGAGCCTCAGAGAGGAAAGTCTTTTGCATAAGCCATTATGTAGTCTTTTTTTTATATTCTTTTTTTTTATATTTATCTATTTATTCCCTTTTGTTACCCTTGTTGTTTTATTGTTGTAGTTATTATTGTTGTTGTTGTTATTGATGTAGTTGTTGTTGGATAGGACAGAGAGAAATGGAGAGAGGAGGGGAAGACAGAGAGGGGGAGAGAAAGACAGACACACTTGCGCAGGTGGCGCAAAGCACAAGGACCGGCATAAGGATCCTGGTTCGAACCCCGGCTCCCCACCTGCAGGAGAGTCGCTTCACAGGCGGTGAAGCAGGTCTGCAGGTGTCTCTCTTTCTCTCCTCCTCTCTGTCTTCCCCTCCTCTCTCCATTTCTCTCTGTCCTATCCAACAACGACAACAACAATAATAACTACAACAATAAAAAACAACAAGGGCAACAAAAGAGAATAAATAAATAAAATAAATATTAAAAAAAAAAAAAAAAAAAAAAAAAAGAAAGACAGACACCTGCAGACCTGCTTCACCGCCTCAGGTGGGGAGCCGGGGGCTCGAACCGGGATCCTTGCGCTTAACCCACTGCGCCACCGCCCGACTTCTGTCTTCAGCTTCTTTTTTCTTTTCAAATATCCTTTATTATTATTATTATTATTGGATAGAGACAGCCAGAAATTGAGAGAGGAGGAGGAGGAGACAGAGAGGGAGAGAGACCCCTGCAGCCCCTTTCCCCTGCAGGTGGGGACCAGGGGTTTGAACCCTGGTCCTTGCGCACTGTGATGTGAGCACTTAACCAGGTGAGCTGCCGCCTGGCCCCTGGTCTTCAGTTTCTATCAGCCTCCTGAGGGCTGGGCCCTCCACCCTGTGAGCAGCTGAGTGTGAGGCGGCCAGGGCCAGGGCTGGCTCAGCCTGAGTCTTGAGTCCCCCAGCGGCTGCCCTGCCCTGCCTGGCCTGAGGTGAAGGCGCACCAGGCAGCCTCCACACAGCAGGCAGCCGGGCTCAGTCAGACTCAGCCGCAGCCCCAAAGCACAAAGCCTGAACGGGACGAAGGGGTGTGCAGCCGGGCAGCTGCCTGGAGGAGGTGTCACCCCTTCCTCACTGAGGTCACTAGAGGCCAGGCCCTCCCTCACTGTGCTCGCATGACTGTTACGCTGGCTCCCCTGGCCTGAGCCTGAGTATCCGTGTGTCCTGAAGAAGGAAGGAAGGGAGTTCTGCACATTGAAGTGGCTCTCCACAGCCCGAGGTGAAGTGTGAGGCGTCTCAGAGAGCTGAGGGTTGTTAGCAATAGTGCACACGAAGGAGACGAGGCTCCAGGCTGGAGGGTTTGTGTCAGCCCTGCGGCGCTCCTGCCTGTGGCGGGTTCCTGTGGAGAGAGATCCGGTCAGCCCCAAGCCTCCAGGGGAGGGGGAGGAGGGGAGGCTGTTTGTTTAAGTATTGGTTTGTTTGTTTATTTTTACCAGAGTGCTTGCTACTCAGCTTTGGGGCTCATGTTGGGGCTGGGGATTGAACCTGGGACCTCAGAGCTTCAGGCATAACAGTCTTTTTTTTTTTTTCTTTAATATTTATTTATTCCCTTTTGTTGCCCTTGTTGTTTTATTGTTGTTGTGATTGATGTTGTCGTCGTTGGACAGGACAGAGAGAAATGGAGAGAGGAGGGGAAGACGGAGAGGGGGAGAGAAAGACAGACACCTGCAGACCTGCTGCACCGCCTGTGAAGCGACTCCCCTGCAGGTGGGGAGCCGGGGGCTCGAACCCGGATCCTTATGCTTTGCGCCATGTGAGCTTAACCCGCTGCCCACCTCCCAGGCATAACAGTCTTTTGAAGACCCATGATGATATACTCTCCCAACCCTAAAAAGACGGTGTTTTAAAAAGGACTAGGTGGCTTCATAGGAGCTGAGCATGACACACTTAGAGGGGTTCCCGAGCCAAGGGTCCAAGACCTTTTACTGACTTCCAGCCCCACTTCCAGCAAGACCTCAGGTACAAATGATTCTGCTCGGCATGGGAAAATCAACTGCCATCTCACACTGCTCTGCAAATAGTAATAACGACAATGATCATAACTTTCAGACTCTAATACAAGTATCTGCGTGGCAAGCAAAGTGGTTAGACAGACCCAGAAGCCTTTCTGCGCCCGAGAGGCCCATGGCCGGGGCTGGGAGGTGGGGTGGGCGTGAAGTCTCTGCTTGTCCCTTGCTGGTTGACCCTGGGAGAGGTCCTCGGCCTCCTTTACTCTTGGTTTCCTCGCCTCTGAAAAGAGGAGGATGGCACCACACACCTGAGGGCAGGTGTGGGCGAGGGGGCCAGGGTCCCTGCTGGCAGAGTGCAGGGTACTGGCTGATGGAGTGCAGGGTACTGCTGGCAGAGTGCAGGGTACTGGCTGATGGAGTGCAGGGTACTGCTGGCGGAGTGCAGGGTACTGGCTGATGGAGTGCAGGGTACTGCTGGCGGAGCGCAGGGTACTGCTGGCGGAGTGCAGGGTACTGCTGGCGGAGTGCAGGGTACTGCTGAGAAGCGCGAAGATGGCCTCTCAGTGAAGTGCTCACCTGGCCGGGTAGCATGAGGTTTGCGCTCAGGTGGTAGAGGGCGGCTCCTCTGGTAAGATGTTTTTCTGGAGATCTGGGGGCACGTGTGCGTGTCTTGTGGTAAAAAGAGAAATGTCCACGATACAGAGCTGGTTGTTTGACCCGTTTACATTCGAGGGGGAGAGAGAGAGAAGCAGAGCTTATGATTCTGGGGACAGAACTCAGGACCTCGTGCTCGAGAGTCCCACGCTAGATCTACTGCACCACTTTCTAGGCCACCAGTTTAGTTTTTTTTTCAAGATTTTGTTTGCTTATTAATGAGAAAGACAGGAGGAGAGAGGGAGAACCAGGCATCACTCTGGTACATGTGCTGCCGGGGATCGAACCCGGGACCTCACGCTTGAGAGTCCAGTACTTTATCCACTGTGCCACCTCTCGGACCACACCAATTTAATTTTTAAGAATTTATTTATTGGAGCCGGGTGGTGGCACACCTGGTTGAGCGCACATGTTACAGTGCACAAGGACCCAGGTTCGAGCCCCCAGTCCCCTCCTGTGGGAGGAAAGCTTCGCAAGTGGTGAAGCAGGGCTGCAAGTGTCTCTCTGTCTCTCTCCCTCTCTATCACTCCCTTTCCTCTCAATTTCTGGCTGTCTCTATCCAATAAATAAAATAAAAATAATAAAAAAATTATTTATTTTTCTTCTACTTAAATTATTGGGTAGAGACAGAGAAATTAAGAGGGAGTAGAGAGAGAGAGATACTGCTTCACTGATTCACTGCTTTTGAAGCTTCTCCTTGCAAGCGGGGATCAGAGGCGTGAACCCAGGTTCTTGTACATTCTAACGTGTGTGCTCAATCAGGTGAACCAGCACCTGGAAAATATATATATACATTGTCACTGAGGTTATCGCTGGGGCTCAGTGCCTGCACACGTGTGCACTGTTCTTGGCAAACTTTTCTTTCTATTTTGATAGGACAGAGAGGATTTTAAGAGGGGAGGAGGGAAGAGGGAGAGAGACAGATACCTGCAATGCTGGCTTCAGTGCTTGTGAAGCTCCTTCCTGTAGGTGGGGAGCAGGGACTCGAACGGGGTTCTTTCTGTGTGGTGACATGTGTGCCCTTAACAAGGTGCTCTACTGCCTAGCCCCTTCCTTGTTAAAAAAATTTTTTTTAAATATTTATTTTCCCTTTTTTTGTTTCCCTTGTTGTTTTATTGTTGTTGTTATTGATGTCGTCGTTACTGGATGGACAGAGAACTGGAGAGAGGAGGGGAAGACAGAGAGGGGGAGAGACAGACACCTGCAGACCTGCTTCACCGCCTGTGAAGCGACTCCCCTGCAGGTGGGGAGCCGGGGGCTCGAACTGGGGTCCTTAACGCCGGTCCTTGTGCTTTGCGCCACCTGCGCTTAACCTGCTGGGCTACCGCCCGACTCCCCAGGCCAAATTTTATAAACAAGTGTCTGCAGAGCGCCCACTAGGCCCCATGTTGCCTGGCTGTAAAAGCTTCCCACAGTGACAAGTGGCCCTCAATTAAGCCTCTATCAGCATTAAGGCCTGCAGTGTTGGCAAGCTTTCTTGGGGAGTGTTTGCACCCAGGGCGCCTTAGTGAGGAGTTGCGGAGTGAGTGACCCTTCGCCTGTGGCTTAATAACAACCTGTTCCCTGCACCATCATAAGCCAGAGCTGAGCAGTGCTCTGGTTAAATAATAATAATAATATTAACAGCCTGTCCTCTGGCTCTCGGGTGGGGGGGGTGCCTGTCTCAGATCTGTGACTTGTGGTTAAGCCACGCACTCTGGACTCCCCTCTTTCAAAAAGCTGCAGATTGGGCTGGGGAGACAGCATACTGATTCTGTAGAAAGACTCTCCTACTTAAGGCTCTGAGGTTCCAGGTTCAATCTCCAGCACTACCATCTGTCAGAGCTGAGCAGCACTCTGGTAAAAACAAACAGTTAAACATAAAATAAACAGCGCTATTTTCCTCTCATTTCTTGGAGACTTGAATTCACCATGTGTGCAGGTGGATAGCAGTGGACAGAGCAAGGACCCAGGTTCAAGCCTCTGGTCCCACCTAAGGAGGGCCTTCAAGAGTGGTGAAGCAGTGCGTCTGTCTTTACCCAATAAATAAGTAAAGGAAAAGAAATAAATGTATAGGGAGTCGGGCGGTAGTGCAGCGGGTTAAGCGCAGGTGGCGCAAAGCACAAGGACCGGCGTCAAGATCCCGGTTCAAGCCCCCGGCTCCCCACCTGCAGGGGAGTCGCTTCACAGGCGGTGAAGCAGGTCTGCAGGTGTCTGTCTTTCTCTCCCCCTCTCTGTCTTCCCCTCCTCTCTCCATTTCTCTCTGTCCTATCCAGCAACGACGATATCGATAACAACAACAATAATAACTACAGCAACAATGAAGAAAAACAACAAGGGCAACAAAAGGGAAAATAAGTAAATATAAAAAGATAATAATAATAAAGAAAGAAATGTATAAACAACAAAAAGAAGTAGTTGGTTGAAGCTTCAGGGAGGCTCAGGGCTCAGCCTGCTACTTAATACCAGCACCACCACTTCCATCCTCACCCAGTCCCATTCAACCCTTAGTAATGGGGAGGGGTTTCAACAAGGGGCATGTGAGGGCCTGGGAGATTCTGGTCCCTTTGTTAGATTCCTGGGGCAGAAGACAAGCCCATGGAGAATCCAGTGGGCCTGCCTGGAAGAAGCAGAGTGCTAGTTGTTTTGGGGTGTTTATGCAGTGCCTTTGGGGAAAGCTTGTCACCAGACTGTGTGCAGGACCGTGACCTGAAGTGAAGGCCACCCAGGGACAGTCTTCCTTTCAGGCATGAAGACAAGAGATGGGGTGGCCAGCCACAGAGAGGCTGCAGGGCCAGGGTGAGCCAGGTTCTGGCCCAACAGTGTCTGACGGCCTAGTGGTGCAGTGGATAAAGTGTTGGACTCTCGAGCATGAAGTCCCAGGTTCAGTCCCTGGCTTTGCGTATGTCAGAGTGATGCTCTGGTTCATGCAGAGGAGGAAATAGATCTTGAAAAAGAAACAACAGTGTTGGTAGAGCAAGGCATGCATGTGTGTGTGTTGTCATTTCTGATGCTCTCCGCTTGTCTGGATTCCCACTTGGAATGATAGGAATGCCCTCCCACCCCCAGATTGGGTCTCACACATGTGTGATTTCAGCAAAGGGGAAGCCACTGTTTAACTCTCTCTAATAATAGGGAGGCTGACAAAGGGGAGAGTTTCCTCTGTTGCCTGGGTCCTCCTAGGTGGTGCCAGGACTTACACCTGGGCTCTGCCTGTGGCAAGGCAGTGCTCTTCCCAGTGAGGTACATCTGAGGCCCTAGAAAGGCTTTCTGATTTCAGAGCAAATTCACCCCCTTGACCATCAAGTTTGTACATTCCATCCATAGGAAAGGGTGGTGCCTTACAGAAATATGCTTGCTGAAGGCCAAAGACAAGAGCCCCCACATGTGGTAGCTGGCCTTAGAGCCACGAAGTGGGTGTTTAAAGTCTGTTATGCATGCAGTGAGTAGCTGTTTTTTCTTTTCTGGCTCTCTCCTCCCTAGAGCAAACTAAGGTTTCTTGATAGCCTGAATCAATCAGAAATTGGCTATCTTCATTCTGTCACTTTGATAACATGGAGGGGGGCAGAGATAATAGTAACAGTCATGGGTAAGGAGGGAGCTTGATTTAGTGTTGGTAGAAGTGTGTGCTTGTGAAAAGAAAGGGAGCGAGGCAGGAAGCCGGCAAGGTCCCTCACCTGGGTCGTGCATCTGCCATACTCTTGGCCCAGGTTCGAACCTGGACCCCACTTCACTGGGGGAGGCTTCTGTGCTGTGCCATCTTTCCCTCTCCCCCTCTGTCTTTCTCTCTCTGAAGAAGTTGTGTAGAAGCAGTGAAGCTGAGGTGATGACAAGAGAATTCAATTAAATTGAGAGAGCAAGAGAGAAATGAGGGAGTGTGTCTACTGACATGTGCGGTCTACTTCCCTCCTACTGACATGTGCGATCTACTTCCCTCCTACTGACATGTGCGGTCTACTTCCCTCCTAGTGACATGTGCGGTCTACTTCCCTCCTAGTGACATGTACGGTCTACTTCCCTCCTACTGACATGTACGGTCTACTTCCCTCCTACTGACATGTACGGTCTACTTCCCTCCTACTGACATGTACGGTCTACTTCCCTCCTAGTGACATGTACGGTCTACTTCCCTCCTACTGACATGTACGGTCTACTTCTCTCTACTGACATGTACGGTCTACTTCCCTCCTACTGACATATACGGTCTACTTCTCTCTACTGACATGTACGGTCTACTTCCCTCCTACTGACATGTACGGTCTACTTCCCTCCTACTGACATGTGCGGTCTACTTCCCTCCTAGTGACATGTGCGGTCTACTTCCCTCCTAGTGACATGTACGGTCTACTTCCCTCCTACTGACATGTACGGTCTACTTCCCTCCTAGTGACATGTACGGTCTACTTCCCTCCTACTGACATGTACGGTCTACTTCCCTCCTAGTGACATGTACGGTCTACTTCCCTCCTACTGACATGTACGGTCTACTTCTCTCTACTGACATGTACGGTCTACTTCCCTCCTACTGACATGTACGGTCTACTTCTCTCTACTGACATGTACGGTCTACTTCCCTCCTACTGACATGTACGGTCTACTTCCCTCCTACTGACATGTACGGTCTACTTCCCTCCTACTGACATGTGCGGTCTACTTCCCTCCTACTGACATGTACGGTCTACTTCCCTCCTACTGACATGTACGGTCTACTTCCCTCCTACTGACATGTGCGGTCTACTTCCCTCCTACTGACATGTACGGTCTACTTCCCTCCTACTGACATGTACGGTCTACTTCCCTCCTACTGACATGTACGGTCTACTTCCCTCCTACTGACATGTACGGTCTACTTCCCTCCTACTGACATGTACGGTCTACTTCCCTCCTACTGACATGTGCGGTCTACTTCCCTCCTACTGACATGTACGGTCTACTTCCCTCCTACTGACATGTACGGTCTACTTCCCTCCTAGTGACATGTGCGGTCTACTTCCCTCCTAGTGACATGTGCGGTCTACTTCCCTCCTACTGACATGTACGGTCTACTTCCCTCCTACTGACATGTACGGTCTACTTCCCTCCTACTGACATGTACGGTCTACTTCTCTCTACTGACATGTACGGTCTACTTCCCTCCTACTGACATGTACGGTCTACTTCCCTCCTACTGACATGTACGGTCTACTTCCCTCCTACTGACATGTGCGGTCTACTTCCCTCCTACTGACATGTACGGTCTACTTCCCTCCTACTGACATGTACGGTCTACTTCCCTCCTACTGACATGTGCGGTCTACTTCCCTCCTACTGACATGTACGGTCTACTTCCCTCCTACTGACATGTACGGTCTACTTCCCTCCTACTGACATGTACGGTCTACTTCCCTCCTACTGACATGTACGGTCTACTTCCCTCCTACTGACATGTGCGGTCTACTTCCCTCCTACTGACATGTACGGTCTACTTCC